>NW_028290178.1:0-19627 GCF_059628265.1 Tinamus guttatus | reverse complement strand
TGTTCTCACTCCAACCACAAAGCGTGCGCAGCACGAGTCTTGGCACAGCAGAACACTTCCCTTGGCATGCCCTTTGCAGCCTCACTCCAAACGGGGCTCTCCGCTTCATCCAGCCCCTGACTCCATACTAGCACCAACGGGCTGCTAAAGCGTTTCGCAGAAAACACCAACGAACCTGTTTCTCACTCCAACCACAAAGCTGTGCGCAGCATGAGTCTTGGCACAGCAGAACACTTCCCTTGGCATGCCCTTTGCAGCCTCACTCCAAAAGGGGCTCTCCGCTTTCATCCAGTCCCTGACTCCATACTAGCACCAACGGGCTGCTCAAGCGTTTCGCAGAAAACACCAAGAACCTGTTTCTCACTCCAAGCACAAAGCGTGCGCAGCACGAGTCTTGGCACAGCAAAACACTTCCCTTGGCATGCCCTTTGCAGCCTCACTCCAAACGGGGCTCTCCGCTTCATCCATCCCCTGACTCCATACTAGCACCAACGGGCTGCTAAAGCGTTTCGCAGAAAACACCAAGGAACCTGTTTCTCACTCCAAGCACAAAGCGTGCGCAGCACGAGTCTTGGCACAGCAAAACACTTCCTTTGGCATGCCCTTTGCAGCCTCACTCCAAACGGGGCTCTCCGCTTCATCCATCCCCTGACTCCATACTAGCACCAACGGGCTGCTAAAGCGTTTCGCAGAAAACACCAAGGAACCTGTTTCTCACTCCAAGCACAAAGCGTGCGCAGCACGAGTCTTGGCACAGCAAAACACCTTCCTTGGCATGCCCTTTGCAGCCTCACTCCAAACGGGCTCTCGCTTCATCCATCCCTGACTCCATACTAGCACCAACGGGCTGCTCAAGCGTTTCGCAGAAAACACCAAGGAACCTGTTTCTCACTCCAAGCACAAAGCGTGCGCAGCACGAGTCTTGGCACAGCAAAACACTTCCCTTGGCATGCCCTTTGCAGCCTCACTCCAAACGGGGCTCTCCGCTTCATCCATCCCCTGACTCCATACTAGCACCAACGGGCTGCTAAAGCGTTTCGCAGAAAACACCAAGGAACCTGTTTCTCACTCCAAGCACAAAGCGTGCGCAGCACGAGTCTTGGCACAGCAAAACACTTCCTTTGGCATGCCCTTTGCAGCCTCACTCCAAACGGGGCTCTCCGCTTCATCCATCCCCTGACTCCATACTAGCACCAACGGGCTGCTAAAGCGTTTCGCAGAAAACACCAAGGAACCTGTTTCTCACTCCAAGCACAAAGCGTGCGCAGCACGAGTCTTGGCACAGCAAAACACTTCCTTTGGCATGCCCTTTGCAGCCTCACTCCAAACGGGGCTCTCCGCTTCATCCATCCCCTGACTCCATACTAGCACCAACGGGCTGCTCAAGCGTTTCGCAGAAAACACCAAGGAACCTGTTTCTCACTCCAAGCACAAAGCGTGCGCAGCACGAGTCTTGGCACAGCAAAACACTTCCTTGGCATGCCCTTTGCAGCCTCACTCCAAAAGGGGCTCTCCGCTTCATCCATCCCCTGACTCCATACTAGCACCAACGGGCTGCTCAAGCGTTTCGCAGAAAACACCAAGGAACCTGTTTCTCACTCCAAGCACAAAGCGTGCGCAGCACGAGTCTTGGCACAGCAAAACACTTCCCTTGGCATGCCCTTTGCAGCCTCACTCCAAACGGGGCTCTCCGCTTCATCCATCCCCTGACTCCATACTAGCACCAACGGGCTGCTAAAGCGTTTCGCAGAAAACACCAAGGAACCTGTTTCTCACTCCAAGCACAAAGCGTGCGCAGCACGAGTCTTGGCACAGCAAAACACTTCCTTTGGCATGCCCTTTGCAGCCTCACTCCAAACGGGGCTCTCCGCTTCATCCATCCCCTGACTCCATACTAGCACCAACGGGCTGCTCAAGCGTTTCGCAGAAAACACCAAGGAACCTGTTTCTCACTCCAAGCACAAAGCGTGCGCAGCACGAGTCTTGGCACAGCAAAACACTTCCTTTGGCATGCCCTTTGCAGCCTCACTCCAAACGGGGCTCTCCGCTTCATCCATCCCCTGACTCCACACTAGCACCAACGGGCTGCTAAAGCGTTTCGCAGAAAACACCAAGGAAGCTGTTTCTCACTCCAAGCACAAAGCGTGCGCAGCACGAGTCTTGGCACAGCAAAACACTTCCTTTGGCATGCCCTTTGCAGCCTCACTCCAAACGGGGCTCTCCGCTTCATCCATCCCCTGACTCCACACTAGCACCAACGGGCTGCTCAAGCGTTTCGCAGAAAACACCAAGGAACCTGTTTCTCACTCCAAGCACAAAGCGTGCGCAGCACGAGTCTTGGCACAGCAAAACACTTCCTTTGGCATGCCCTTTGCAGCCTCACTCCAAACGGGGCTCTCCGCTTCATCCATCCCCTGACTCCATACTAGCACCAACGGGCTGCTAAAGCGTTTCGCAGAAAACACCAAGGAACCTGTTTCTCACTCCAAGCACAAAGCGTGCGCAGCACGAGTCTTGGCACAGCAAAACACTTCCCTTGGCATGCCCTTTGCAGCCTCACTCCAAACGGGGCTCTCCGCTTCATCCATCCCCTGACTCCATACTAGCACCAACGGGCTGCTCAAGCGTTTCGCAGAAAACACCAAGGAACCTGTTTCTCACTCCAAGCACAAAGCGTGCGCAGCACGAGTCTTGGCACAGCAAAACACTTCCCTTGGCATGCCCTTTGCAGCCTCACTCCAAACGGGGCTCTCCGCTTCATCCATCCCCTGACTCCATACTAGCACCAACGGGCTGCTAAAGCGTTTCGCAGAAAACACCAAGGAACCTGTTTCTCACTCCAAGCACAAAGCGTGCGCAGCACGAGTCTTGGCACAGCAAAACACTTCCCTTGGCATGCCCTTTGCAGCCTCACTCCAAAAGGGGCTCTCCGCTTCATCCATCCCCTGACTCCATACTAGCACCAACGGGCTGCTCAAGCGTTTCGCAGAAAACACCAAGGAACCTGTTTCTCACTCCAAGCACAAAGCGTGCGCAGCACGAGTCTTGGCACAGCAAAACACTTCCCTTGGCATGCCCTTTGCAGCCTCACTCCAAACGGGGCTCTCCGCTTCATCCATCCCCTGACTCCATACTAGCACCAACGGGCTGCTCAAGCGTTTCGCAGAAAACACCAAGGAACCTGTTTCTCACTCCAAGCACAAAGCGTGCGCAGCACGAGTCTTGGCACAGCAAAACACTTCCCTTGGCATGCCCTTTGCAGCCTCACTCCAAAAGGGGCTCTCCGCTTCATCCATCCCCTGACTCCATACTAGCACCAACGGGCTGCTCAAGCGTTTCGCAGAAAACACCAAGGAACCTGTTTCTCACTCCAAGCACAAAGCGTGCGCAGCACGAGTCTTGGCACAGCAAAACACTTCCCTTGGCATGCCCTTTGCAGCCTCACTCCAAACGGGGCTCTCCGCTTCATCCATCCCCTGACTCCATACTAGCACCAACGGGCTGCTAAAGCGTTTCGCAGAAAACACCAAGGAAGCTGCTTCTCACTCCAAGCACAAAGCGTGCGCAGCACGAGTCTTGGCACAGCAAAACACTTCCTTTGGCATGCCCTTTGCAGCCTCACTCCAAACGGGGCTCTCCGCTTCATCCATCCCCTGACTCCATACTAGCACCAACGGGCTGCTCAAGCGTTTCGCAGAAAACACCAAGGAACCTGTTTCTCACTCCAAGCACAAAGCGTGCGCAGCACGAGTCTTGGCACAGCAAAACACTTCCCTTGGCATGCCCTTTGCAGCCTCACTCCAAAAGGGGCTCTCCGCTTCATCCATCCCCTGACTCCATACTAGCACCAACGGGCTGCTCAAGCGTTTCGCAGAAAACACCAAGGAACCTGTTTCTCACTCCAAGCACAAAGCGTGCGCAGCACGAGTCTTGGCACAGCAAAACACTTCCCTTGGCATGCCCTTTGCAGCCTCACTCCAAACGGGGCTCTCCGCTTCATCCATCCCCTGACTCCATACTAGCACCAACGGGCTGCTAAAGCGTTTCGCAGAAAACACCAAGGAACCTGTTTCTCACTCCAAGCACAAAGCGTGCGCAGCACGAGTCTTGGCACAGCAAAACACTTCCTTTGGCATGCCCTTTGCAGCCTCACTCCAAACGGGGCTCTCCGCTTCATCCATCCCCTGACTCCATACTAGCACCAACGGGCTGCTCAAGCGTTTCGCAGAAAACACCAAGGAACCTGTTTCTCACTCCAAGCACAAAGCGTGCGCAGCACGAGTCTTGGCACAGCAAAACACTTCCTTTGGCATGCCCTTTGCAGCCTCACTCCAAACGGGGCTCTCCGCTTCATCCATCCCCTGACTCCATACTAGCACCAATGGGCTGCTCAAGCGTTTCGCAGAAAACACCAAGGAACCTGTTTCTCACTCCAAGCACAAAGCGTGCGCAGCACGAGTCTTGGCACAGCAAAACACTTCCCTTGGCATGCCCTTTGCAGCCTCACTCCAAACGGGGCTCTCCGCTTCATCCATCCCCTGACTCCATACTAGCACCAACGGGCTGCTCAAGCGTTTCGCAGAAAACACCAAGGAAGCTGTTTCTCACTCCAAGCACAAAGCGTGCGCAGCACGAGTCTTGGCACAGCAAAACACTTCCTTTGGCATGCCCTTTGCAGCCTCACTCCAAACGGGGCTCTCTGCTTCATCCATCCCCTGACTCCATACTAGCACCAACGGGCTGCTAAAGCGTTTCGCAGAAAACACCAAGGAACCTGTTTCTCACTCCAAGCACAAAGCGTGCGCAGCACGAGTCTTGGCACAGCAAAACACTTCCTTTGGCATGCCCTTTGCAGCCTCACTCCAAACGGGGCTCTCCGCTTCATCCATCCCCTGACTCCATACTAGCACCAACGGGCTGCTCAAGCGTTTCGCAGAAAACACCAAGGAACCTGTTTCTCACTCCAAGCACAAAGCGTGCGCAGCACGAGTCTTGGCACAGCAAAACACTTCCTTTGGCATGCCCTTTGCAGCCTCACTCCAAACGGGGCTCTCTGCTTCATCCATCCCCTGACTCCATACTAGCACCAACGGGCTGCTCAAGCGTTTCGCAGAAAACACCAAGGAACCTGTTTCTCACTCCAAGCACAAAGCGTGCGCAGCACGAGTCTTGGCACAGCAAAACACTTCCTTTGGCATGCCCTTTGCAGCCTCACTCCAAACGGGGCTCTCCGCTTCATCCATCCCCTGACTCCATACTAGCACCAACGGGCTGCTCAAGCGTTTCGCAGAAAACACCAAGGAACCTGTTTCTCACTCCAAGCACAAAGCGTGCGCAGCACGAGTCTTGGCACAGCAAAACACTTCCCTTGGCATGCCCTTTGCAGCCTCACTCCAAAAGGGGCTCTCCGCTTCATCCATCCCCTGACTCCATACTAGCACCAACGGGCTGCTAAAGCGTTTCGCAGAAAACACCAAGGAACCTGTTTCTCACTCCAAGCACAAAGCGTGCGCAGCACGAGTCTTGGCACAGCAAAACACTTCCTTTGGCATGCCCTTTGCAGCCTCACTCCAAACGGGGCTCTCCGCTTCATCCATCCCCTGACTCCATACTAGCACCAACGGGCTGCTCAAGCGTTTCGCAGAAAACACCAAGGAACCTGTTTCTCACTCCAAGCACAAAGCGTGCGCAGCACGAGTCTTGGCACAGCAAAACACTTCCTTTGGCATGCCCTTTGCAGCCTCACTCCAAACGGGGCTCTCCGCTTCATCCATCCCCTGACTCCATACTAGCACCAACGGGCTGCTCAAGCGTTTCGCAGAAAACACCAAGGAACCTGTTTCTCACTCCAAGCACAAAGCGTGCGCAGCACGAGTCTTGGCACAGCAAAACACTTCCTTTGGCATGCCCTTTGCAGCCTCACTCCAAACGGGGCTCTCTGCTTCATCCATCCCCTGACTCCATACTAGCACCAACGGGCTGCTAAAGCGTTTCGCAGAAAACACCAAGGAACCTGTTTCTCACTCCAAGCACAAAGCGTGCGCAGCACGAGTCTTGGCACAGCAAAACACTTCCTTTGGCATGCCCTTTGCAGCCTCACTCCAAAAGGGGCTCTCCGCTTCATCCATCCCCTGACTCCATACTAGCACCAACGGGCTGCTCAAGCGTTTCGCAGAAAACACCAAGGAACCTGTTTCTCACTCCAAGCACAAAGCGTGCGCAGCACGAGTCTTGGCACAGCAAAACACTTCCCTTGGCATGCCCTTTGCAGCCTCACTCCAAACGGGGCTCTCCGCTTCATCCATCCCCTGACTCCATACTAGCACCAACGGGCTGCTAAAGCGTTTCGCAGAAAACACCAAGGAACCTGTTTCTCACTCCAAGCACAAAGCGTGCGCAGCACGAGTCTTGGCACAGCAAAACACTTCCCTTGGCATGCCCTTTGCAGCCTCACTCCAAACGGGGCTCTCCGCTTCATCCATCCCCTGACTCCATACTAGCACCAACGGGCTGCTCAAGCGTTTCGCAGAAAACACCAAGGAACCTGTTTCTCACTCCAAGCACAAAGCGTGCGCAGCACGAGTCTTGGCACAGCAAAACACTTCCCTTGGCATGCCCTTTGCAGCCTCACTCCAAACGGGGCTCTCCGCTTCATCCATCCCCTGACTCCATACTAGCACCAACGGGCTGCTCAAGCGTTTCGCAGAAAACACCAAGGAACCTGTTTCTCACTCCAAGCACAAAGCGTGCGCAGCACGAGTCTTGGCACAGCAAAACACTTCCTTTGGCATGCCCTTTGCAGCCTCACTCCAAACGGGGCTCTCCGCTTCATCCATCCCCTGACTCCATACTAGCACCAACGGGCTGCTCAAGCGTTTCGCAGAAAACACCAAGGAACCTGTTTCTCACTCCAAGCACAAAGCGTGCGCAGCACGAGTCTTGGCACAGCAAAACACTTCCCTTGGCATGCCCTTTGCAGCCTCACTCCAAACGGGGCTCTCCGCTTCATCCATCCCCTGACTCCATACTAGCACCAACGGGCTGCTAAAGCGTTTCGCAGAAAACACCAAGGAACCTGTTTCTCACTCCAAGCACAAAGCGTGCGCAGCACGAGTCTTGGCACAGCAAAACACTTCCTTTGGCATGCCCTTTGCAGCCTCACTCCAAACGGGGCTCTCCGCTTCATCCATCCCCTGACTCCATACTAGCACCAACGGGCTGCTCAAGCGTTTCGCAGAAAACACCAAGGAACCTGTTTCTCACTCCAAGCACAAAGCGTGCGCAGCACGAGTCTTGGCACAGCAAAACACTTCCCTTGGCATGCCCTTTGCAGCCTCACTCCAAAAGGGGCTCTCCGCTTCATCCATCCCCTGACTCCATACTAGCACCAACGGGCTGCTCAAGCGTTTCGCAGAAAACACCAAGGAACCTGTTTCTCACTCCAAGCACAAAGCGTGCGCAGCACGAGTCTTGGCACAGCAAAACACTTCCCTTGGCATGCCCTTTGCAGCCTCACTCCAAACGGGGCTCTCCGCTTCATCCATCCCCTGACTCCATACTAGCACCAACGGGCTGCTAAAGCGTTTCGCAGAAAACACCAAGGAACCTGTTTCTCACTCCAAGCACAAAGCGTGCGCAGCACGAGTCTTGGCACAGCAAAACACTTCCCTTGGCATGCCCTTTGCAGCCTCACTCCAAACGGGGCTCTCCGCTTCATCCATCCCCTGACTCCATACTAGCACCAACGGGCTGCTCAAGCGTTTCGCAGAAAACACCAAGGAACCTGTTTCTCACTCCAAGCACAAAGCGTGCGCAGCACGAGTCTTGGCACAGCAAAACACTTCCTTTGGCATGCCCTTTGCAGCCTCACTCCAAACGGGGCTCTCTGCTTCATCCATCCCCTGACTCCATACTAGCACCAACGGGCTGCTAAAGCGTTTCGCAGAAAACACCAAGGAACCTGTTTCTCACTCCAAGCACAAAGCGTGCGCAGCACGAGTCTTGGCACAGCAAAACACTTCCTTTGGCATGCCCTTTGCAGCCTCACTCCAAACGGGGCTCTCCGCTTCATCCATCCCCTGACTCCATACTAGCACCAACGGGCTGCTCAAGCGTTTCACAGAAAACACCAAGGAACCTGTTTCTCACTCCAAGCACAAAGCGTGCGCAGCACGAGTCTTGGCACAGCAAAACACTTCCCTTGGCATGCCCTTTGCAGCCTCACTCCAAACGGGGCTCTCCGCTTCATCCATCCCCTGACTCCATACTAGCACCAACGGGCTGCTAAAGCGTTTCGCAGAAAACACCAAGGAACCTGTTTCTCACTCCAAGCACAAAGCGTGCGCAGCACGAGTCTTGGCACAGCAAAACACTTCCTTTGGCATGCCCTTTGCAGCCTCACTCCAAACGGGGCTCTCCGCTTCATCCATCCCCTGACTCCATACTAGCACCAACGGGCTGCTCAAGCGTTTCGCAGAAAACACCAAGGAACCTGTTTCTCACTCCAAGCACAAAGCGTGCGCAGCACGAGTCTTGGCACAGCAAAACACTTCCCTTGGCATGCCCTTTGCAGCCTCACTCCAAAAGGGGCTCTCCGCTTCATCCATCCCCTGACTCCATACTAGCACCAACGGGCTGCTCAAGCGTTTCGCAGAAAACACCAAGGAACCTGTTTCTCACTCCAAGCACAAAGCGTGCGCAGCACGAGTCTTGGCACAGCAAAACACTTCCCTTGGCATGCCCTTTGCAGCCTCACTCCAAACGGGGCTCTCCGCTTCATCCATCCCCTGACTCCATACTAGCACCAACGGGCTGCTAAAGCGTTTCGCAGAAAACACCAAGGAACCTGTTTCTCACTCCAAGCACAAAGCGTGCGCAGCACGAGTCTTGGCACAGCAAAACACTTCCTTTGGCATGCCCTTTGCAGCCTCACTCCAAACGGGGCTCTCCGCTTCATCCATCCCCTGACTCCATACTAGCACCAACGGGCTGCTAAAGCGTTTCGCAGAAAACACCAAGGAACCTGTTTCTCACTCCAAGCACAAAGCGTGCGCAGCACGAGTCTTGGCACAGCAAAACACTTCCTTTGGCATGCCCTTTGCAGCCTCACTCCAAACGGGGCTCTCCGCTTCATCCATCCCCTGACTCCATACTAGCACCAACGGGCTGCTCAAGCGTTTCGCAGAAAACACCAAGGAACCTGTTTCTCACTCCAAGCACAAAGCGTGCGCAGCACGAGTCTTGGCACAGCAAAACACTTCCTTTGGCATGCCCTTTGCAGCCTCACTCCAAACGGGGCTCTCCGCTTCATCCATCCCCTGACTCCATACTAGCACCAACGGGCTGCTCAAGCGTTTCGCAGAAAACACCAAGGAACCTGTTTCTCACTCCAAGCACAAAGCGTGCGCAGCACGAGTCTTGGCACAGCAAAACACTTCCCTTGGCATGCCCTTTGCAGCCTCACTCCAAACGGGGCTCTCCGCTTCATCCATCCCCTGACTCCATACTAGCACCAACAGGCTGCTAAAGCGTTTCGCAGAAAACACCAAGGAACCTGTTTCTCACTCCAAGCACAAAGCGTGCGCAGCACGAGTCTTGGCACAGCAAAACACTTCCTTTGGCATGCCCTTTGCAGCCTCACTCCAAACGGGGCTCTCTGCTTCATCCATCCCCTGACTCCATACTAGCACCAACGGGCTGCTAAAGCGTTTCGCAGAAAACACCAAGGAACCTGTTTCTCACTCCAAGCACAAAGCGTGCGCAGCACGAGTCTTGGCACAGCAAAACACTTCCTTTGGCATGCCCTTTGCAGCCTCACTCCAAAAGGGGCTCTCCGCTTCATCCATCCCCTGACTCCATACTAGCACCAACGGGCTGCTCAAGCGTTTCGCAGAAAACACCAAGGAACCTGTTTCTCACTCCAAGCACAAAGCGTGCGCAGCACGAGTCTTGGCACAGCAAAACACTTCCCTTGGCATGCCCTTTGCAGCCTCACTCCAAACGGGGCTCTCCGCTTCATCCATCCCCTGACTCCATACTAGCACCAACGGGCTGCTAAAGCGTTTCGCAGAAAACACCAAGGAACCTGTTTCTCACTCCAAGCACAAAGCGTGCGCAGCACGAGTCTTGGCACAGCAAAACACTTCCCTTGGCATGCCCTTTGCAGCCTCACTCCAAAAGGGGCTCTCCGCTTCATCCATCCCCTGACTCCATACTAGCACCAACGGGCTGCTCAAGCGTTTCGCAGAAAACACCAAGGAACCTGTTTCTCACTCCAAGCACAAAGCGTGCGCAGCACGAGTCTTGGCACAGCAAAACACTTCCCTTGGCATGCCCTTTGCAGCCTCACTCCAAACGGGGCTCTCCGCTTCATCCATCCCCTGACTCCATACTAGCACCAACGGGCTGCTAAAGCGTTTCGCAGAAAACACCAAGGAACCTGTTTCTCACTCCAAGCACAAAGCGTGCGCAGCACGAGTCTTGGCACAGCAAAACACTTCCTTTGGCATGCCCTTTGCAGCCTCACTCCAAACGGGGCTCTCCGCTTCATCCATCCCCTGACTCCATACTAGCACCAACGGGCTGCTCAAGCGTTTCGCAGAAAACACCAAGGAACCTGTTTCTCACTCCAAGCACAAAGCGTGCGCAGCACGAGTCTTGGCACAGCAAAACACTTCCCTTGGCATGCCCTTTGCAGCCTCACTCCAAAAGGGGCTCTCCGCTTCATCCATCCCCTGACTCCATACTAGCACCAACGGGCTGCTCAAGCGTTTCGCAGAAAACACCAAGGAACCTGTTTCTCACTCCAAGCACAAAGCGTGCGCAGCACGAGTCTTGGCACAGCAAAACACTTCCCTTGGCATGCCCTTTGCAGCCTCACTCCAAACGGGGCTCTCCGCTTCATCCATCCCCTGACTCCATACTAGCACCAACGGGCTGCTAAAGCGTTTCGCAGAAAACACCAAGGAACCTGTTTCTCACTCCAAGCACAAAGCGTGCGCAGCACGAGTCTTGGCACAGCAAAACACTTCCTTTGGCATGCCCTTTGCAGCCTCACTCCAAACGGGGCTCTCCGCTTCATCCATCCCCTGACTCCATACTAGCACCAACGGGCTGCTCAAGCGTTTCGCAGAAAACACCAAGGAACCTGTTTCTCACTCCAAGCACAAAGCGTGCGCAGCACGAGTCTTGGCACAGCAAAACACTTCCCTTGGCATGCCCTTTGCAGCCTCACTCCAAACGGGGCTCTCCGCTTCATCCATCCCCTGACTCCATACTAGCACCAACGGGCTGCTAAAGCGTTTCGCAGAAAACACCAAGGAACCTGTTTCTCACTCCAAGCACAAAGCGTGCGCAGCACGAGTCTTGGCACAGCAAAACACTTCCTTTGGCATGCCCTTTGCAGCCTCACTCCAAACGGGGCTCTCCGCTTCATCCATCCCCTGACTCCATACTAGCACCAACGGGCTGCTAAAGCGTTTCGCAGAAAACACCAAGGAACCTGTTTCTCACTCCAAGCACAAAGCGTGCGCAGCACGAGTCTTGGCACAGCAAAACACTTCCTTTGGCATGCCCTTTGCAGCCTCACTCCAAACGGGGCTCTCCGCTTCATCCATCCCCTGACTCCATACTAGCACCAACGGGCTGCTCAAGCGTTTCGCAGAAAACACCAAGGAACCTGTTTCTCACTCCAAGCACAAAGCGTGCGCAGCACGAGTCTTGGCACAGCAAAACACTTCCTTTGGCATGCCCTTTGCAGCCTCACTCCAAACGGGGCTCTCCGCTTCATCCATCCCCTGACTCCATACTAGCACCAACGGGCTGCTCAAGCGTTTCGCAGAAAACACCAAGGAACCTGTTTCTCACTCCAAGCACAAAGCGTGCGCAGCACAAGTCTTGGCACAGCAAAACACTTCCTTTGGCATGCCCTTTGCAGTCTCACTCCAAACGGGGCTCTCCGCTTCATCCATCCCCTGACTCCATACTAGCACCAACGGGCTGCTAAAGCGTTTCGCAGAAAACACCAAGGAACCTGTTTCTCACTCCAAGCACAAAGCGTGCGCAGCACGAGTCTTGGCACAGCAAAACACTTCCTTTGGCATGCCCTTTGCAGCCTCACTCCAAAAGGGGCTCTCCGCTTCATCCATCCCCTGACTCCATACTAGCACCAACGGGCTGCTCAAGCGTTTCGCAGAAAACACCAAGGAACCTGTTTCTCACTCCAAGCACAAAGCGTGCGCAGCACGAGTCTTGGCACAGCAAAACACTTCCCTTGGCATGCCCTTTGCAGGCTCACTCCAAACGGGGCTCTCCGCTTCATCCATCCCCTGACTCCATACTAGCACCAACGGGCTGCTAAAGCGTTTCGCAGAAAACACCAAGGAACCTGTTTCTCACTCCAAGCACAAAGCGTGCGCAGCACGAGTCTTGGCACAGCAAAACACTTCCTTTGGCATGCCCTTTGCAGCCTCACTCCAAACGGGGCTCTCCGCTTCATCCATCCCCTGACTCCATACTAGCACCAACGGGCTGCTAAAGCGTTTCGCAGAAAACACCAAGGAACCTGTTTCTCACTCCAAGCACAAAGCGTGCGCAGCACGAGTCTTGGCACAGCAAAACACTTCCTTTGGCATGCCCTTTGCAGCCTCACTCCAAAAGGGGCTCTCCGCTTCATCCATCCCCTGACTCCATACTAGCACCAACGGGCTGCTCAAGCGTTTCGCAGAAAACACCAAGGAACCTGTTTCTTACTCCAAGCACAAAGCGTGCGCAGCACGAGTCTTGGCACAGCAAAACACTACCCTTGGCATGCCCTTTGCAGCCTCACTCCAAACGGGGCTCTCCGCTTCATCCATCCCCTGACTCCATACTAGCACCAACGGGCTGCTAAAGCGTTTCGCAGAAAACACCAAGGAAGCTGTTTCTCACTCCAAGCACAAAGCGTGCGCAGCACGAGTCTTGGCACAGCAAAACACTTCCTTTGGCATGCCCTTTGCAGCCTCACTCCAAACGGGGCTCTCCGCTTCATCCATCCCCTGACTCCATACTAGCACCAACGGGCTGCTCAAGCGTTTCGCAGAAAACACCAAGGAACCTGTTTCTCACTCCAAGCACAAAGCGTGCGCAGCACGAGTCTTGGCACAGCAAAACACTTCCTTTGGCATGCCCTTTGCAGCCTCACTCCAAACGGGGCTCTCCGCTTCATCCATCCCCTGACTCCATACTAGCACCAACGGGCTGCTCAAGCGTTTCGCAGAAAACACCAAGGAAGCTGTTTCTCACTCCAAGCACAAAGCGTGCGCAGCACGAGTCTTGGCACAGCAAAACACTTCCTTTGGCATGCCCTTTGCAGCCTCACTCCAAACGGGGCTCTCCGCTTCATCCATCCCCTGACTCCATACTAGCACCAACGGGCTGCTCAAGCGTTTCGCAGAAAACACCAAGGAACCTGTTTCTCACTCCA
The DNA here is from genome assembly GCF_059628265.1 of Tinamus guttatus. Lineage (NCBI taxonomy): Eukaryota > Metazoa > Chordata > Aves > Tinamiformes > Tinamidae > Tinamus > Tinamus guttatus. Next base: position 6,165 of record NW_028290178.1, on the reverse strand, counting down.
AGCACAAAGCGTGCGCAGCACAAGTCTTGGCACAGCAAAACACTTCCTTTGGCATGCCCTTTGCAGTCTCACTCCAAACGGGGCTCTCCGCTTCATCCATCCCCTGACTCCATACTAGCACCAACGGGCTGCTAAAGCGTTTCGCAGAAAACACCAAGGAACCTGTTTCTCACTCCAAGCACAAAGCGTGCGCAGCACGAGTCTTGGCACAGCAAAACACTTCCTTTGGCATGCCCTTTGCAGCCTCACTCCAAAAGGGGCTCTCCGCTTCATCCATCCCCTGACTCCATACTAGCACCAACGGGCTGCTCAAGCGTTTCGCAGAAAACACCAAGGAACCTGTTTCTCACTCCAAGCACAAAGCGTGCGCAGCACGAGTCTTGGCACAGCAAAACACTTCCCTTGGCATGCCCTTTGCAGCCTCACTCCAAACGGGGCTCTCCGCTTCATCCATCCCCTGACTCCATACTAGCACCAACGGGCTGCTAAAGCGTTTCGCAGAAAACACCAAGGAACCTGTTTCTCACTCCAAGCACAAAGCGTGCGCAGCACGAGTCTTGGCACAGCAAAACACTTCCTTTGGCATGCCCTTTGCAGCCTCACTCCAAACGGGGCTCTCCGCTTCATCCATCCCCTGACTCCATACTAGCACCAACGGGCTGCTCAAGCGTTTCGCAGAAAACACCAAGGAACCTGTTTCTCACTCCAAGCACAAAGCGTGCGCAGCACGAGTCTTGGCACAGCAAAACACTTCCTTTGGCATGCCCTTTGCAGCCTCACTCCAAAAGGGGCTCTCCGCTTCATCCATCCCCTGACTCCATACTAGCACCAACGGGCTGCTCAAGCGTTTCGCAGAAAACACCAAGGAACCTGTTTCTCACTCCAAGCACAAAGCGTGCGCAGCACGAGTCTTGGCACAGCAAAACACTACCCTTGGCATGCCCTTTGCAGCCTCACTCCAAACGGGGCTCTCCGCTTCATCCATCCCCTGACTCCATACTAGCACCAACGGGCTGCTAAAGCGTTTCGCAGAAAACACCAAGGAAGCTGTTTCTCACTCCAAGCACAAAGCGTGCGCAGCACGAGTCTTGGCACAGCAAAACACTTCCTTTGGCATGCCCTTTGCAGCCTCACTCCAAACGGGGCTCTCCGCTTCATCCATCCCCTGACTCCATACTAGCACCAACGGGCTGCTCAAGCGTTTCGCAGAAAACACCAAGGAACCTGTTTCTCACTCCAAGCACAAAGCGTGCGCAGCACGAGTCTTGGCACAGCAAAACACTTCCTTTGGCATGCCCTTTGCAGCCTCACTCCAAACGGGGCTCTCCGCTTCATCCATCCCCTGACTCCATACTAGCACCAACGGGCTGCTAAAGCGTTTCGCAGAAAACACCAAGGAAGCTGCTTCTCACTCCAAGCACAAAGCGTGCGCAGCACGAGTCTTGGCACAGCAAAACACTTCCTTTGGCATGCCCTTTGCAGCCTCACTCCAAACGGGGCTCTCCGCTTCATCCATCCCCTGACTCCATACTAGCACCAACGGGCTGCTCAAGCGTTTCGCAGAAAACACCAAGGAACCTGTTTCTCACTCCAAGCACAAAGCGTGCGCAGCACGAGTCTTGGCACAGCAAAACACTTCCTTTGGCATGCCCTTTGCAGCCTCACTCCAAACGGGGCTCTCCGCTTCATCCATCCCCTGACTCCATACTAGCACCAACGGGCCTCAAGCGTTTCGCAGAAAACACCAAGGAACCTGTTTCTCACTCCAAGCACAAAGCGTGCGCAGCACGAGTCTTGGCACAGCAAAACACTTCCTTTGGCATGCCCTTTGCAGCCTCACTCCAAACGGGGCTCTCCGCTTCATCCATCCCCTGACTCCATACTAGCACCAACGGGCTGCTCAAGCGTTTCGCAGAAAACACCAAGGAACCTGTTTCTCACTCCAAGCACAAAGCGTGCGCAGCACGAGTCTTGGCACAGCAAAACACTTCCTTTGGCATGCCCTTTGCAGCCTCACTCCAAAAGGGGCTCTCCGCTTCATCCATCCCCTGACTCCATACTAGCACCAACGGGCTGCTCAAGCGTTTCGCAGAAAACACCAAGGAACCTGTTTCTCACTCCAAGCACAAAGCGTGCGCAGCACGAGTCTTGGCACAGCAAAACAGTTCCTTTGGCATGCCCTTTGCAGCCTCACTCCAAACGGGGCTCTCCGCTTCATCCATCCCCTGACTCCATACTAGCACCAACGGGCTGCTCAAGCGTTTCGCAGAAAACACCAAGGAACCTGTTTCTCACTCCAAGCACAAAGCGTGCGCAGCACGAGTCTTGGCACAGCAAAACACTTCCTTTGGCATGCCCTTTGCAGCCTCACTCCAAAAGGGGCTCTCCGCTTCATCCATCCCCTGACTCCATACTAGCACCAACGGGCTGCTAAAGCGTTTCGCAGAAAACACCAAGGAACCTGTTTCTCACTCCAAGCACAAAGCGTGCGCAGCACGAGTCTTGGCACAGCAAAACACTTCCTTTGGCATGCCCTTTGCAGCCTCACTCCAAACGGGGCTCTCCGCTTCATCCATCCCCTGACTCCATACTAGCACCAACGGGCTGCTAAAGCGTTTCGCAGAAAACACCAAGGAACCTGTTTCTCACTCCAAGCACAAAGCGTGCGCAGCACGAGTCTTGGCACAGCAAAACACTTCCTTTGGCATGCCCTTTGCAGCCTCACTCCAAAAGGGGCTCTCCGCTTCATCCATCCCCTGACTCCATACTAGCACCAACGGGCTGCTCAAGCGTTTCGCAGAAAACACCAAGGAACCTGTTTCTCACTCCAAGCACAAAGCGTGCGCAGCACGAGTCTTGGCACAGCAAAACACTACCCTTGGCATGCCCTTTGCAGCCTCACTCCAAACGGGGCTCTCCGCTTCATCCATCCCCTGACTCCATACTAGCACCAACGGGCTGCTAAAGCGTTTCGCAGAAAACACCAAGGAAGCTGTTTCTCACTCCAAGCACAAAGCGTGCGCAGCACAAGTCTTGGCACAGCAAAACACTTCCTTTGGCATGCCCTTTGCAGCCTCACTCCAAACGGGGCTCTCCGCTTCATCCATCCCCTGACTCCATACTAGCACCAACGGGCTGCTAAAGCGTTTCGCAGAAAACACCAAGGAACCTGTTTCTCACTCCAAGCACAAAGCGTGCGCAGCACGAGTCTTGGCACAGCAAAACACTTCCTTTGGCATGCCCTTTGCAGCCTCACTCCAAAAGGGGCTCTCCGCTTCATCCATCCCCTGACTCCATACTAGCACCAACGGGCTGCTCAAGCGTTTCGCAGAAAACACCAAGGAACCTGTTTCTCACTCCAAGCACAAAGCGTGCGCAGCACGAGTCTTGGCACAGCAAAACACTTCCTTTGGCATGCCCTTTGCAGCCTCACTCCAAACGGGGCTCTCCGCTTCATCCATCCCCTGACTCCATACTAGCACCAACGGGCTGCTCAAGCGTTTCGCAGAAAACACCAAGGAACCTGTTTCTCACTCCAAGCACAAAGCGTGCGCAGCACGAGTCTTGGCACAGCAAAACACTTCCCTTGGCATGCCCTTTGCAGCCTCACTCCAAACGGGGCTCTCCGCTTCATCCATCCCCTGACTCCATACTAGCACCAACGGGCTGCTAAAGCGTTTCGCAGAAAACACCAAGGAAGCTGCTTCTCACTCCAAGCACAAAGCGTGCGCAGCACGAGTCTTGGCACAGCAAAACACTTCCTTTGGCATGCCCTTTGCAGCCTCACTCCAAACGGGGCTCTCCGCTTCATCCATCCCCTGACTCCATACTAGCACCAACGGGCTGCTCAAGCGTTTCGCAGAAAACACCAAGGAACCTGTTTCTCACTCCAAGCACAAAGCGTGCGCAGCACGAGTCTTGGCACAGCAAAACACTTCCTTTGGCATGCCCTTTGCAGCCTCACTCCAAACGGGGCTCTCCGCTTCATCCATCCCCTGACTCCATACTAGCACCAACGGGCTGCTCAAGCGTTTCGCAGAAAACACCAAGGAACCTGTTTCTCACTCCAAGCACAAAGCGTGCGCAGCACGAGTCTTGGCACAGCAAAACACTTCCTTTGGCATGCCCTTTGCAGCCTCACTCCAAACGGGGCTCTCCGCTTCATCCATCCCCTGACTCCATACTAGCACCAACGGGCTGCTAAAGCGTTTCGCAGAAAACACCAAGGAACCTGTTTCTCACTCCAAGCACAAAGCGTGCGCAGCACGAGTCTTGGCACAGCAAAACACTTCCTTTGGCATGCCCTTTGCAGCCTCACTCCAAAAGGGGCTCTCCGCTTCATCCATCCCCTGACTCCATACTAGCACCAACGGGCTGCTCAAGCGTTTCGCAGAAAACACCAAGGAACCTGTTTCTCACTCCAAGCACAAAGCGTGCGCAGCACGAGTCTTGCTTTGGCATGCCCTTTGCAGCCTCACTCCAAACGGGGCTCTCCGCTTCATCCATCCCTGACTCCATACTAGCACCAACGGGCTGCTCAAGCGTTTCGCAGAAAACACCAAGGAACCTGTTTCTCACTCCAAGCACAAAGCGTGCGCAGCACGAGTCTTGGCACAGCAAAACACTTCCTTTGGCATGCCCTTTGCAGCCTCACTCCAAAGGGGCTCTCCGCTTCATCCATCCCTGACTCCATACTAGCACCAACGGGCTGCTCAAGCGTTTCGCAGAAAACACCAAGGAACCTGTTTCTCACTCCAACCACAAAGCGTGCGCAGCACGAGTCTTGGCACAGCAAAACACTTCCTTTGGCATGCCCTTTGCAGCCTCACTCCAAACGGGGCTCTCCGCTTCATCCATCCCCTGACTCCATACTAGCACCAACGGGCTGCTCAAGCGTTCGCAGAAAACACCAAGGAACCTGTTTCTCACTCCAAGCACAAAGCGTGCGCAGCACGAGTCTTGGCACAGCAAAACACTTCCCTTGGCATGCCCTTTGCAGCCTCACTCCAAACGGGGCTCTCCGCTTCATCCATCCCCTGACTCCATACTAGCACCAACGGGCTGCTCAAGCGTTTCGCAGAAAAACACCAAGGAAGCTGCTTCTCACTCCAAGCACAAAGCGTGCGCAGCACGAGTCTTGGCACAGCAAAACACTTCCTTTGGCATGCCCTTTGCAGCCTCACTCCAAACGGGGCTCTCCGCTTCATCCATCCCTGACTCCATACTAGCACCAACGGGCTGCTCAAGCGTTTCGCAGAAAACACCAAGGAACCTGTTTCTCACTCCAAGCACAAAGCGTGCGCAGCACGAGTCTTGGCACAGCAAAACACTTCCTTGGCATGCCCTTTGCAGCCTCACTCCAAACGGGGCTCTCCGCTTCATCCATCCCCTGACTCCATACTAGCACCAACGGGCTGCTAAAGCGTTTCGCAGAAAACACCAAGGAAGCTGCTTCTCACTCCAAGCACAAAGCGTGCGCAGCACGAGTCTTGGCACAGCAAAACACTTCCTTTGGCATGCCCTTTGCAGCCTCACTCCAAACGGGGCTCTCCGCTTCATCCATCCCTGACTCCATACTAGCACCAACGGGCTGCTCAAGCGTTTCGCAGAAAACACCAAGGAACCTGTTTCTCACTCCAAGCACAAAGCGTGCGCAGCACGAGTCTTGGCACAGCAAAACACTTCCTTTGGCATGCCCTTTGCAGCCTCACTCCAAACGGGGCTCTCCGCTTCATCCATCCCCTGACTCCATACTAGCACCAACGGGCTGCTCAAGCGTTTCGCAGAAAACACCAAGGAACCTGTTTCTCACTCCAAGCACAAAGCGTGCGCAGCACGAGTCTTGGCACAGCAAAACACTTCCCTTGGCATGCCCTTTGCAGCCTCACTCCAAACGGGGCTCTCCGCTTCATCCATCCCCTGACTCCATACTAGCACCAACGGGCTGCTCAAGCGTTTCGCAGAAAACACCAAGGAACCTGTTCTCACTCCAAGCACAAAGCGTGCGCAGCACGAGTCTTGGCACAGCAAAACACTTCCTTGCATGCCCTTTGCAGCCTCACTCCAAACGGGGCTCTCCGCTTCATCCATCCCCTGACTCCATACTAGCACCAACGGGCTGCTAAAGCGTTTCGCAGAAAACACCAAGGAAGCTGCTTCTCACTC
>NW_028290177.1:0-36118 GCF_059628265.1 Tinamus guttatus | reverse complement strand
TTCTTATGCCGTACCGGTGGGCGGTGCCATCTTGCTCCTACGTGTGCGTTCCATGCGTCCCCTTCCTATGCTGTACGGGTGGGCGGTGCCATCTTGCTCCGCCTCTTCCGCCGCGTGCTTGGGCGCCACCTCCTTGCTCCGCCTCCTGCGCCGTACACATACGCGTCGCCATTTTGCTCCGCCTCTTCCGCCGTACAGTTGGGCGCCGCCATCTTGCCCCGCCCTTCCACCTTAGGGCTGCGCGGCGCCATCTTAGCCCCTGCGCGTCGCGCTACTGTATGACGTCGTCATGAGCGCGAGACGGCGGCCGCAGAGGGTCACAAAGCAGCCGGAAGCGAAGCGCTTTCAGCGGGTTCCTCCCCACCAGACTCATCGCTTTGCAAGCCCCAAACACGCTCGTTCCCACCCCAAACCCGCGTCCCGCTGCCCCCGCGGGGACACGCGGCCGCCACCAGGCTCCACTCCAGCCAAATCCTTTTTAATGTCCCGCAAACGGGAAACGGCGCCGCCGACCTCGCCCGGGGACCTGCCGGGCCGGGCCCGACTCCTCCATCCCGGGGGGGCTCCCGGGACCCCCCGGGGGCCTCGGCGGGGCTGGGGGTGGGGGGCACCGCGTGTCCCCCCTCCACGCCCGGGTTGGCAGCGCTCAGCGCCGGAGCCGCCAGATCTCCACGGAGAGACCCCCGGAGGCGGCGGCCACCGTGTCCCCGGCCACGCTGATCTGGGGGACACGGGGATGAGCGGGGTGCGACGCGCACACGCGTGTGCCGGGAACGCACGTGTGTGTGCGGGGAATGCACGTGTGTGTGTGCCGGGAACGCACGTGTGTGTGCTGGGAATGCACATGTGCACACACGTGTGTGCCGGGAACGCATGTGTGTGTGCTGGGAATGCACGTGTGTGTGTGCTGGGAACGCACGTGTGTGTGCTGGGAATGCACGTGTGTGTGTGCTGGGAATGCATGTGTGCACACACGTGTGTGCCGGGAATGCACGTATGCGCACACACATGTGCTGGGAATGCACGTGTGCACACACATGCCGGGAATGCACGTGTGTGTGCACATATGTGCTGGGAATGCACGTGTGCACACACACACACACATGCCGGGAATGCACGTGTGTGTGCACATACGTGCTGGGAATGCACGTGTGTGCGCACGTGTGCAAAGGAAATGCATGTGTGCACATGCATGTGAGCGGGGAAGCACACGCACACATATATGTTGGTGAGCACATACATGTGCCAGGGAGCAGGCACATGGGGAGCACACACACGTGCACATGTGTGTGCCGGGGAGCACGTGCTTGCACATACGTGTGCTAGGGGAGCTCATGCATGTACACGTGTGTGCCGGGAGCGTGTGCTTGCACACGCGTGTGCTGGGGGAGCTCATGCATGTACACGCGTGTGCCGGGAGCGCGTGCTTGCACACGCGTGTGCCCCGCGCGCTCACTCACCCCATTGAGCACGTCCTTGTGCGCCCGCGAGCAGATGGTGCGCGGAGGGTCCGTGGGAACGTGGACCTGGAAAACAGGGAAGGGGCCGTGGGCGCCGGAACGGGGGGGGGACACGGCCGGGGGTCACGGCCACCCCCCGTCACCCACCCGCAGCGTCCGGTCCGTGGACGTGGTGTAGAGGGAGCCCAGCGAGAGCCAGAGCCCCGTGACCTGCGAGCGGTGCCCGACGTCGAATTGCTGCGGGAAGAGCCGGAGCCTCCGTATCCCGATCCCGGCCTCGCTCCGGAGCCGTCGGACACGGCGGCGGCTTTCCCTACCCGCACGGGCTGGAAGCTGCCGGCTCCGTTCTCGAAGACGTGGACGCGGCCCTGGTTGTCGCCCGCCCACAGCTGCGCGTCCCGGTAGCACATGCACAGCAGGTAGCCGTCCAGCTGGGAAACGGGCCGGGAAGCACCGGGAAGCGCCGGGAAGAAGGGCGGATCCGGGCTCGGCGGCGCCCCCCGGATGCGGAGCCCTCCCGTTCCCGGTACCTGGAGCCGCTGCAGGACGCGGTCGGCGCGCCGGTCGAACACCACGAGGCTCCGGTCCTCGCTGGCCGACAGCACGAGCCGCTCGTCGGCGGCCACGGCCAGGACGGCGCTGCCGTGCGGCCGGTGGCTCCGCACCAGGGCCTGGGCGGCTGCGGCGGCGGCGCCGTGAGCGGCGGCCGGGAACGGATCCGCGTTCCGGAGCCGGATCCGCGCTCCGGAGCCGCCCTCCCGCGCGCGGGACCCACCGCGCGGGTCGTAGAGCGTCACCGTCTTGTCGTAGGTGCCGGTGACGAGGACGTCGGGCTGGTAGGACAGGCAGAGCACGGCCGCCTTCTCCCTGCGGGCGGACACGGGGCGCTCCGAGGAGCCGGGAGCGCTCCCAGGAGCCAGGAGTGCTCCGGGAAGCTGGGATTGAGGAGCCAGGAGAGCTCCGGGAAGCTGGGATTGCTCCGGAGAGCTGGGATCTCTCCAGAGAGTCGGGATTGCTCCAGGGAGCTGGGATTGCTCCGAGAAGCTGGGATTGCTCCGGAGAGCTGGGATCTCTCCAGAAAGTTGGGATTGCTCCAGGGAGCTGGGATTGCTCCAAGGAGCCAGGAGTGCTCCGGGAAGCTGGGATTGAGGAGCCAGGAGTGCTCCGGGAAACTGGGATTGCTCCGGAGAGCTGGGATCTCTCCAGAAAGTTGGGATTGCTCCAGGGAGCTGGGATTGCTCCAAGGAGCCAGGAGTGCTCCGGGAAGCTGGGATTGAGGAGCCAGGAGTGCTCCGGGAAACTGGGATTGCTCCGGAGAGCTGGGATCTCTCCAGAAAGTTGGGATTGCTCCAGGGAGCTGGGATTGAGGAGCCAGGAGTGCTCTGGGAAGCTGGGATTGCTCCGGAGAGCCGGGATCTCTCCAGAAAGTTGGGATTGCTCCAGGGAGCTGGGATTGAGGAGCCAGGAGTGCTCTGGGAAGCTGGGATTGCTCCGGAGAGCCGGGATCTCTCCAGAAAGTTGGGATTGCTCCAGGGAGCTGGGATTGAGGAGCCAGGAGTGCTCTGGGAAGCTGGGATTGCTCCGGAGAGCCGGGATCTCTCCAGAGAGTCGGGATTGCTCCAGGGAGCTGGGATCGAGGAGCCAGGAGTGCTCCGGGAAGCTGGGATTGCTCCGGAGAGCCGGGATCTCTCCAGAGAGTCGGGATTGCTCCAGGGAGCTGGGATTGCTCCGAGGAGCCAGGAGTGCTCCGGGAAGCTGGGATTGCTCCGGAGAGCTGGGATCTCTCCAGACAATCGGGATTGCTCCGGAGAGCTGGGATCTCTCCAGAGAGTCGGGATTGCTCCAGGGAGCTGGGATTGAGGAGCCAGGAGTGCTCCGGGAAGCTGGGATTGCTCCGGAGAGCTGGGATCTCTCCAGACAGTCAGGATTGCTCCGGAGAGCCAGGATCTCTCCAGAGAGTCGGGATTGCTCCGGGAAGCTGGGATTGCTCCGGGAATCTGGGATTGCTCCGGAGAGCTGGGATCGTTCTGGAGAGCCAGGAGGGCTCTGGGGAGCTGGGAGCGCTCTGGAGAACTGGGATCGCTCCAGGGAGCCGGGATTGCTCCAGGGAGCCGGGATTGCTCTGGACTCTCTCCACGGAGTCGGGATCGCTTCAGGGAGCTGGGATCGCTCCAAGGAGCCAGGATCGCTCCAAGAAGCCAGGATGGCTCTGGAGAGCTGGAATTGCTCCAGGGAGCCAGGATCACTCTGAGGAGCCAGGATCACTCCAAAGAGCCGGGATTGCTCGGAGGAGCCGGGATCCAGCCGGGATGGCTCCAGGGAGCCGGGATCGCTCCGGGGAGCCCCATCCCGCTACCTGATCTCCCCGAACTGCTGCCCCTCGGCCTCCATGTCCCAGAGCTTCACGGTGCTGTCCCAGGAGCCGGAGCAGACCTTGGTGTCCCTGGAAGCCAAGGCCCAGACCCAGCCCTGGGAGCGGGACCCGGAGCTGCCGGGGGCGCCCGCGGGCCGTTCCCGTTCCCGTTCCCGGCGGGAATGCCGGCGCCGCCCACCTTGTGCGTCCCGGAGCGCCCGGCGCCGAGCGCCCGGACCAGCACCTCGCCGGGGGGGCGGCCCAGGCGCCGCAGGTCCCACACGTTGACGTTCCGGTCGCGGGAGCCGGAGACGCACACGGAGCCGCCCTGGGGGGGCGGGAATGGGCTGGGGGGGGGGGCTCCGCGTTTTGGGGTGATTTGGGAAGGTTTCGGGGAGGGCGATTTGGGGATCCGAGGGGGAGATGAGGGGGGTAGGGGGTATTTGGGGGGTGTAAGTGGTATTTGGGGGTATAAGGGGGTATTTGGGGGGTGTGTAAGGGATTTTGGGGGTATTTGGGGGGTGTAAGTAGTATTTGGGGGTATAAGGGGGTATTTGGGGGCTGTGTAAGGGATTTTGGGGTATTTGGGGGGTGTAAGTGGTATTTGGGGGTATAAGGGGGTATTTGGGGGGTGTGTAAGGGATTTTGGGGGTATTTGGGGGGTGTAAGTGGTATTTGGGGGTATAAGGGGGTATTTGGGGGCTGTGTAAGGGATTTGGGGGGTATTTGGGGGGTGTAAGTGGTATTTGGAGGTATAAGAAGATATTTGGGGGGTGTGTAAGGGATTTTGGGGGTATTTGGGGGGTGTAAGTGGTATTTGGGGGTATAAGGAAATATTTGGGGGGTGTGTAAGGGATTTTGGGGGTATTTTGGGGGTGCAAGAGGTATTTGGGGGTATCTGAGGGTGCAGGGGGTGATTTGGGAGGGTGTAGGGGGTATTTTGGGGATATAAAGGGGTATTTGGGAAGTGTAGGGGAGTACTTGGGGGTATAAGGTGGTATTTTGGGGGTGTAGGGGATATTTTGGGTTTATAAGGGGATATTTGGGAGGCCTTTGGGGGTTTTGGGGGGCATAGGGGGTGTTCGGGGGAGCCGGGGGGTATTTGGGGGTATATGGGAGTGTTTGGGGGTATTTGGGGGGGTGCAAGGGAGTGTTTGGGGGCCTAGGGGGGTGTTTGGGGGTGCTTAGGGGCATGGGGGGGTATTTGGGGGTATAGGGGCTATTTGGGCCTATAGGGGGGTATTTGGGGGGTACAGGGGGGTATTCGGGGGCACAGGGGGCTGTTTGGGGGTATTTGGGGGCACAGGGGGGTCTTTGGGGGCTGCAGGGGGGTATTTGGGGGCTGTTTGGGGGTATTTGGGGACACGGGGGGTGTTTGGGGGCTATTTGGGGGTATTGAGGGCACAGGGGGGTATTTGGGGGCACAGGGGGGTGTTTGAGGGTATTTGGGGGCACAGGGGGGTATTTTGGAGCTGTTTGGGTGCCCGGGGGGTGTTTCGAGGCTGTTTGAGGGTATTTGGGGGCACAGCGGGGTGTTTGGGGGCTCTTTGGGGGCACAGGGGGGTATTTTTGGGGTGTCGGGGCCCACCTGCAGCAGCAGCACCGAGTCCACGGCCGCGAAGTGGCCCTCGTCCAGGCTGAAGGGCTCCATGGCGGCGCCGTCGGCCGCCCAGCGCCGCAGCTGCTCCTCCAGCTCCGCGCAGGCCCGCGGCCACGGGAACAGCGGCCCTGCGGGACCGCGACGGGGACGGGGACGTCACGGGGGGACACGGGGGGACACGGGGGGACCGGGGGGCATGGGGGGACACGGGAACAGCGGCCCTGCGGGACCGCGACGGGGACGGGGACGTCATGGGGGACACGGGGGGACACGGGGGGACCGGGGGGCACAGGGTCACGGGGGGACAGGGGGGCATGGGGGGACACGGGGACACTGGGGGGACAGTGTCACGGGGGGACATGGGGACACCGGGGGGACAGGGGGACACCAGCCCTGCGGAACCGGGATGGGGACGTCACGGGGGGACACGGGGGGACCGGGGGGCACAGGGGGGCATGGGGGGACACGGGAACAGCGGCCCTGCGGGACCGCGACGGGGACGGGGGCGTCACGGGGGACACGGGGGGACCGGGGGGACACGGGGGGACCGGGGGGCACAGGGTCACGGGGGGACAGGGGGGCATGGGGGGACACGGGGACACTGGGGGGACAGTGTCACGGGGGGACACGGGGACACCGGGGGGACATGGGGACACCGGGGGGCAGAGGGGCACGGGGAGACAGGGGGGCACGGGGGGACACGGGGACACCAGCCCTGCGGAACCGGGATGGGGACGTCACGGGGGGACACGGGGACACCGGGGGGACATGGGGACACCGGGGGGCACAGGGTCATGGGGGGACATGGGTGGCCCTTGGGGGACGCTGTCACAGGGGGACACGGGGACACTGGGGGGAAACGGGGACACCGGGGGGCATAGGGTCACTGGGGGGCATGGGGGGACATGGGGACACCGGGGGACGGTGTCACGGGGGTCGCGGGGGGACACGGGGGGACACAGGGACACCAGGGGGACGGCGTCACAGGGGGCGCGTGGGGGACACAAGGGCACCGGGGCGGACATGGGGACACCAGGGGGACACGGGTGGCCCTGGGGGGGAGCTGGCATGGGGACAGGAGGGGGGACATGGGCACGGGGGACACGGGAGGTGGCAGTGGGCAGGAGGGGGTGACAAGCGCGTGGGTGTCCCCATGTCGCAGTGTCCCCATGGGGGTGGCACGTGCAGGTGTCCCCATGTTGTGGTGTCCCCATGGAGGGGTGGCGTGCGGAGGTGTCCCCGTGTCACAGTGCCCCCATCCCAGCGTCCCCGTCCCAGTGTCCCTGTCCCGGCATCCCCATCGTGGTGTCCCCATGTCCTGGTGTCCCCATCCCGGTGTCCCTGTGTCCCAGTGTCCCCATCCCGGTGTCCCCCTGTCCCGGTGTCCCCGTCCCTGTGTCCCCATCCTGGTGTCCCCCTGTCCCGGCATCCCCATCGTGGTGTCCCCATGTCCTGGTGTCCCCGTCCCCCGGTGTCCCCGTCCCCCGGTGCCCCCATCCCAGCATTCTCGTCCCAGCGTCCCCGTCCCGGTGTCCCCGTGTCCCGGTGTCCCGGTGTCCCCGTCCCGGTGTCCCCATCCTGGTGTCCCCGTCCCGGTGTCCCCGTGTCCCCGTCCCGATGTCCCCGTGTCCCGGTGCCCCCATCCCAGCATTCTTGTCCCAGTGTCCCCATCCCCGTGTCCCCGTGTCCCGGCGTCCCCATCCGGGTGTCCCCATCCCGGTGTCCCCGTGTCCCCGTCCCCCGGTGTCCCCGTCCCCCGGTGTCCCCGTGTCCCCATCCCGGTGTCCCCGTGTCCCCGTCCCCCGGTGTCCCCGTGTCCCCGTCCCCGCACCGGGCAGCAGCGGGAAGGGCTCCCGCAGGCGCCGCCGCAGCCGCAGCCTCCAGGGCCCGGCGTCCCCGGCCAGCGCCCGCAGCGCGCGGCACACGCGGGGCAGCACGGCCAGCGCCTCGCGCGCCTCCAGGAACGAGCAGATCCGCAGCAGCAGCTCCCGCGGCAGCGACAGCAGCGCCGGCCCCGCCGCGGCCCCGGGGGCACCGGGGGCGGCACCGGGGGCGCCCTCGGCCTCAGCGGCGGCGGCGGCTTCGGGCGCCGGGGGCGGCTCCGGGGCGGCGGGGGCCGCCTCCATGGCTGGGGGGGGGCACAAACGGGAGCGGGGGGGTTTAACGGGCTCCCCGTCCCCAAACGGGGGGCGGCGGCACCGGCAACGCCCCCCATGCGCCCCCCTCCCCTCCGGAATCCTCCGCCCATCACGAGCCCCCCCAGCGCCGTCACCGGGACCCCCCCCGCAACCCCGTTACAGGAAGTCCCCCGCGTTACCGGGACAACCGCCCCCCCCGCCCCGCCCTTACCGGGGCGCCGCCCGGCCCCGTCGCGTCCCGTCGCCAAGGCCACGCCGGGATCCGCTTCCGGCGCGCGCGCGGTGACGCCGCGAGCGCCACGTGACCCGCCGCGCGCCCGGCAAAGCGAGCGGCGCTCGGCGTTAGCGTCACGGTGACGTCAGCGGGCGGCACCGGAAGCGGCTGAAGCGCCGGCGGGGAGGGAAACGCGCGCGCCGCGGTGCGCCCGGCAAAGCGGCCCCCCCCAGCTCCCCGAGCCGCGCTGCAAGGTTCCGCCCCCCCTCCGCCTCCGGTAACGGCGACAAAATAAAGGGGAGGCGACAGCGACGATTCACGGAGCTTCATTAACGACCGGGAAAGAGCCGCGCCCGCCGCGCCCCCCTCCCTCCCCGCGTCCCCCCCCGCGCCCCCGGCCCCGGCCCGCGGCACCGGGACCCTCCCGCCCCCTCAGGAAACGGTTAGAAAACAACCGAAAAGCAAAACAAAACAGAATAAAATAACAAAATAAAAAATAATAAAATAAAAAATAATAATAAAAAAATAAAATAAAATAAAATAAAATAAAATAAAATAAAATAAAATAAAATAAAATAAAATAAAATAAAATAAAATAAAATAAACGACGCTAAAAAACATAAAACTCCCGGAGATGCGGATGATGCCGCTCTCCCCCGCCCCCCGCCGGGCCCCCCTTCCACCCGGGGGGGGGGGCAATAAAATATCTTTATAGACCGGCCCCATGTGACCCCGGGGGGGGGGGTCCACTGCGTTTTTAACCCTTTTGGCCCCTTTTTGCCCCAATTTGCGGCTCGTTTGACCCCAGGGTGGGGGTTGGTGCTGCCATAGAGGTTGTGCCCCCCCACACCGGTGACAAGGGGGGGGGGTGACAAGGAAGGGGGGTGACAAAGGGGGGGGTGACAGGTTAATTCCCCCCTCCCCCCCACAGCCCTGGACCCCCCCAGTGGCCCCAGACCCCCCCCCAACCCCGGGTCACCCCCAAATTAACCCCCCCACTCCACCCTGGGGGGGGGGCTTCAATAGTAGCCGGGGGGGGGCAGAAAGGTGCCCCCCCCCATGGTGGTGGTGGGGGGGGGGCTCCTCCTCCTGCCCCCCCCCGTGTCCGGGTTGCGCCGGGCTCGGAGCAGGTGCCTATAGGGAGAGAAAGGGGGGGGTTAATGGGGGGGGTTAATGAAGGGGGAGTTAATGAGGGAGGGGGTTAATGAAGGGGGGGGTTAATGGGGGGTTAATAAGGGAGGGGGTTAATGAAGAGGGGGATTAACCACAGGAAGGTTAATGAAAGAGGGGGGTTAATGAAAAGGAGAAGGGGGTTAATGAAGGGGGGGTTTATGAAGGGGGAGTTAATGAGGGGGGGGTTAATGAAGGAGGGGGTTAATGGGGGGGTTATCGAAGGGGGGGTTAACGAGGAGGGGTTATTCAGGGGGGTTAATGGGGGTTAATGAAGGGGGGCTTAATGAAAAGGGGAAGGGGGTTAATAAAGGGGGACTTAATGAAGGGGAGGGCTATGTAGGGGGGGTTAGTGAAGGAGGGGATTAATGAAAAGAGGGGATTAATCAAAGGAGGGAGGTTAATGAAAAGGGGGGTTAATGAAGTGGGGGTTAATGAAAGGGGGGCGTTAATGAAAGGGGGTGTTAATGAAGTGGGGGTTAATGAAAGGGGGGGCTAATGAAGGGGGGTATTAAGTGAGGGGGTCATTAAGCGAAGGGGGGGCTGCCCCCCACCCACCTGCGCTGCCGGCGGCCCCTAGACCCCATAGAAGGCCCCGAGTCGCTCCTTGAGCAGCGGCGGGAACTGCTCGGAAAACTGGAGCCAGTTGTCGTCGCCCACCTGCTCCTTGAACGTGTGCAGGATCTGGGGACAGGGGACGGCGCCGTGGGGACACCGCGGGGTCCCCCGTGGGGACGGCCACCGTGGGTCCCCCCGTGGGGACGGCCACGGCCACCGCGGTCCCCCCTGTGCCACCGCGGGTCCCCCACCTTGTAGAACATGTCCCTCAGGTCGTCCTTGGGGTTCACCCAGGAGGCGACGGCGTCGCAGAAGAAGATGAAGTCCTGGGGGGGGGGACACGGGGTTAAAAGGGGGGGACATGGGGTGAAAAGGGGGGGGCGTGGGGTGAAAAGGGGGGACATGGGGTGAAAAAGGGGGGACATGGGGTGGAAAAGGGGCGACATGGGGTGGAAAAGGGGCGACATGGGGCGGAAAAGGGGGGGACATGGGATGAAGGGGGGGACATGGGGTGAAAGGGGGGGACATGGGGTTAAAAGGGGCAATGTGGGGTGAAAAGGGGTGACGTGGGGTGAAAAGGGGGGGGCATGGGGTGAAAAAGGGGGGACATGGGATGAAAGGGGCAACGTGGGTTTAAAAGGGGCAACGTGGGGTGAAAAGGGGGGGACATGGGATGAAGGGGGGGACATGTGGTTAAAAGGGGCAACGTGGGGTTAAAAGGGGGGGACATGGGGTGAGGGGGGTGCACAGAGCCAAAGGGGGGGTGACAGAAGAGCCAAAATTGGGGGGCTCATCAAATCCATAGGCAAAATGAGCGAAGGGGGGGAACAGGGATAGGAGCCATGGGCCAAAATGGGGACAACAGGAGACCTGTCCCCAAGGGGGGAGGGAAGGGGGTGACAAACCCCCCCCGGCGTGTCCCCCCCCCACCTGCACGACGCCGCCCGGGTTGACGCCGATCATGACGCAGATCCCGCGGAACGCCGAGTCCTTCTCCTCGTTGTCGCGGATGTTACGGAGCGACGTGCACCTGGCGGGGGGGACAGGGTGGCCGTGTCACCCCCCTGCGGGCTCGTGTCACCCCCTGCCAGCTCGTGTCACCCCCCTCCCCAAAATTCCCGGGATTTCCCCCGTTTTCCAGCGCTCACCAGGGCCGGATAAACTGCTGCAGCGTCGGGGCCACCTCCTGCGGGCACACGAAGCCCAAGCGCCCGATGGTGATGGCTGAAAGAAACCGGGGAAAAAAACAAATAAAATGGGTAAAAAAAAACCCAAATCTGTGTAAACGCCCCCCCCGCAACCGGGTACCCCCCCGTTTTGGGGGCTCCTCACCCGTGTTCTCCAGGAGGGTCTTGGGCGTGTTGGGCCGGTTGATGATCTCCACCAGGTTGCTCAGCACCATGGGGACGTAGGGCTGCATCTCGGCGCCTGCGGGGCGGCCGTGTCACCCGCCGGGGGTGGCCGCGTCCTCACCGTGTCCCCCGTGTCCCCCGTGTCCCCCGGGGCTCACCCATCTGCATGCAGATCTCGCCGATGGCCCACGTCGCGTTGTTGCACACGGAGATGAACTCGGGGTTCAGGTTGGTGCCCAGGATGGGCATGAACTCGGCTGGGGGGGGGACACAGCGGCGTGACCCCCCCAAACACCCCTATGGGCTCCCCCCTTCCGAAAACTTGCAGTTTTTCCCCTTTTTCCGCTTTTTTTGGGGCGGGGGACGCACCGATGCAGGGCTTGACGTGCACGAAACAGGCCTTGGTGAGGTCCCCAAGGAGGGCGAAGGAGCTTTGCCGGACCTCGGGCATCGTGTCCTGCGGGACGGAGAGCGGCTGAGCCCCGGGGACACGCGGGGACACGCGGGGGGGGACACGGGGGGGACACGGGGGACATGCGGGGGACACACGGGGGGAACATGGGGGGGACACGGGGGGCACGCGGGACATGCAGGGGACACGAGGGACACACGGGAACACATGGAGGAAACGCAGGGGACACAAGAGGACACGTGGGGGACACATGGACATGCGGGGACACGCGGGTCACACGGGGACATGCAGGGGACACGGGGGGACACAGGGGGACATGCGGGGGACACAAGAGGACAAGTGGGGGACACACGGGGAGACGCGGGGGACAGGCGGGGGACACATGGACACGTGGGGACACACGGGGACACGTGGGTCACACGGGACACATGGGGACATGCATGGGACACGGGGGGACACGGGGGGACACACGAGGACACACTGTTCACACAGGGGACACACAGGGAACACGTGGGTCACAGGGGACACACAGGGACACAGAGGGGACACGCAGGGGACACGGGGGGACATGCAGGGGACACGCAGGGGACACAGGGGGACATGCAGGGGACACGCGGGACACACGAGGGACACACTAGGACACATGAGGGACACAGGGGACACGCGGGGACACGCGGGGACACACAGGGGACAGTCAGGGGACGCGGGGGACACACGGGGGACATGCGGGGACACGCGGGTCACACGGGACACATGGGGACATGCAGGGGACACGGGGGGACACGGGAGGGACACACGAGGACACACTGTTCACACGGGGGACACACAGGGAACACGCGGGTCACAGGGGACACACGGGGGACACGCGGGGGACACACGGGGACACGGGGGGACACGCAGGGGACATGGGGGGACATGCAGGGGACACGCGGGACATGCAGGGGACACGCGGGGGACACGCGGGGGACACGCGGGGACACGGGGGGACACGGGGGGGCATGCAGGGGACACGAGGGACACACGAGGGACACACGAGGGACACACGGGGGACACACGGGGGACACACGGGGGACACACGGGGACACACAGGGGACGCGGGGGACACACGGGGACACGGACACACGAGGACACGCGGGGGACGCGAGGACAAGTGGGGGAAACGCGGGGGACACAGGGACACGCGGGGGACACATGAGGACACGCGGGGGACACACAGGGACACGCAGGGGACACGGGGGGACACACGAGGACACACGGTTCACACAGGGGACACACGGGGACATGCGGGGGACACGGGGGGACACACGGGGGACACGCGGAGACACGCAGGGGACACGCAGGGGACACGCGGGGGGACACGGGGGGACACGGGGGGGACACATGGTTCACACAGGGGACACACGGGGACACGCGGGGACACGTCCCCTCACCTGCATGCACTGGAACAGCAGCGTCATGACGTTGCTGCGGGCCACCAGCTGCTCCACGTGGCCGCCCAGCCCCTCGGCCAGCCCGCTCAGCAGGTCCAGGGCCACGATCATGAAGTCCTTGTCGGGCGCCTCGTACTGCTCCGGGTGCTGCGTGTACATCTAGGACAGGGCGCACGTCCCCTTGGGGACACCGCGGGGACACGCGGGGACACCGCGCGCGCGGGGACACCCACCATGGCCTGCGCCAGCGTCTTCTGCACCAGGGTGACGCAGCGCTGGTAGACGGGCTCGCAGTAGGGCAGGAAGCCGCTCTGCAGCGCGGTGGCCACCGAGGACAGGCACTGGGGACACGGGGACACGGGGACAGCGGTGAGCGCGGGGACGCGGGGGACACCGAGGACAGGCACTGGGGACATGGGGACATGGGGACAGCAGTGAGCACGGGGACGCGGGGGACACCGAGGATAGGCACTGGGGACATGGGGACAGCGGTGAGCGCGGGGACGCGGGGGACACCGAGGACAGGCACTGGGGACACGGGGACAGCGGTGAGCGCGGGGACGCGGGGGACACCGAGGACAGGCACTGGGGACATGGGGACACGGGGACAGCAGTGAGCGCGGGGACGCGGGGGACACGTGGGGGACACGCAGGGGACACGTGGGGACACGCCGGGGACACTGAGGACAGGCACTGGGGACACGGGGACACGGGGACAGCAGTGAGCGCGGGGACGCGGGGGACACCGAGGACAGGCACTGGGGACATGGGGACAGCCGTGAGCACGGGGACACGGGGGACACGTGGGGGACACAGGGGGGACACGCGGGGGACACACGAGGACATGCGGGGGACACACGGGGGACACGCGGTGGCCACCGAGGACAGGCACTGGGGACATGGGGACATGGGGACAGCGGTGAGCGCGGGGACGCGGGGGACACCGAGGACAGGCACTGGGGACACGGGGACAGCGGTGAGCG
This sequence comes from Tinamus guttatus, assembly GCF_059628265.1. Classification (NCBI taxonomy): domain Eukaryota; kingdom Metazoa; phylum Chordata; class Aves; order Tinamiformes; family Tinamidae; genus Tinamus; species Tinamus guttatus. The sequence continues at coordinate 22,448 of NW_028290177.1, read as the reverse complement.
CGGGGACGTGGGGGACACCGAGGACAGGCACTGGGGACATGGGGACAGCGGTGAGCGCGGGGGACACCGAGGACAGGCACTGGGGACGCGGGGACAGCGGTGAGCGCGGGGGACACGTGGGGGACACACGAGGACACACGGGGGACACGCCGGGGACACTGAGGACAGGCACTGGGGACACGGGGACACGGGGACAGCGGTGAGCGCGGGGACACGGGGGACACTGAGGACAGGCACTGGGGACACGGGGACAGCCGTGAGCACGGGGACGCGGGGGACACGTGGGGGACACACGGGGGGACACGCGGGGGACACACGAGGACATGCGGGGGACACACGGGGGACACGCGGTGGCCACCGAGGACAGGCACTGGGGACACAGGGACATGGGGACAGCGGTGAGCGCGGGGATGCGGGGGACACGTGGGGGACACATGGGGACACGCAGGGACACGCGGGGGACACGCGGGGGACACACAAGGACACACAGGGGACATGTGGGGGACACCAAGGACAGGCACTGGGGACATGGGGACAGTGGTGAGCACGGGGACACGGGGGACACGTGGGGGACACGCAGGGGGGACACGGGGGACACATGAGGACACACGGGGGACACACGGGGGACACGTGGGGGACACGCAGGGGGGACACGGGACACGCAGGGGACACTGAGGACAGGCACTGGGGACACGGGGACAGCCGTGAGCATGGGGACGTGGGGGACACGTGGGGGACACACAGGAGGGACACGGGGGACACGTGGGGACACGCAGTGGGGACACGGGGGACACACGAGGACACGTGGGGGACACGCGGGGGACACCGAGGACAGGCACTGGGGACAGGGGGACAGCGGTGAGCGTGGGGACGCGGGGGACACGTGGGGGACACGCAGGGGGAACATGGGGGACACGTGGGGACACGCGGGGACACACGAGGACACGCGGGGGACACGCAGGGGACGTGGGGGACACGCAGGACAAGCACTGGGGACACAGGGACATGGGGACAACGGTGAGTGCGGGGACGCGGGGAACACGCAGGGGGGACATGGGGGACACGTGGGGACACGCAGGGGACATGCGGGGGACACCGAGGACAGGCACTGGGGACACGGGGACAGCGGTGAGCGCGGGGACGCGGGGGACACGTGGGGGACACGGTGTCCGTCCCGGGGACACAGGGGACACGGGTGTCCCTCCGGCCACGCTCACCTCCAGCAGCGGGAACAGGTCCTTGTCCTCGTCCTTGAGCTCGTTCCACTTCTGGATGAGCGGCGGCATCAGCTTCTGGATGTACTCCTGGGAATGGGGGAACGGGAATGGGGGGACGGGAATGGGAATGGGGGGAACGGGAATGGGAATGGGGGCAACAGGGATGGGGGAACGGGGATGGGGGGAACGGGAATGGGGGAAATGGGAATGGGGGAAACGGGAATGGGGGGAAGAGGGAATGGGGGAACGGGAATGGGAATGGGGGGAACGGGGATGGGGGAACGGGAATGGGGGGGACGGGAATGGGAATGGGGGGAACGGGGATGGGGGAACGGGAATGGGGGGGACGGGAATGGGGGGAACGGGAATGGGGGGAACGGGAATGGGGGAAATGGGAATGGGGGAAACGGGAATGGGGGGAAGAGGGAATGGGGGGAACGGGAATGGGAATGGGGGGAACGGGGATGGGGGAACGGGAATGGGGGGGACGGGAATGGGGGGGACGGGAATGGGAATGGGGGGAACGGGGATGGGGGAACAGGAATGGGGGAACGGGAATGGGGGGGAACGGGAATGGGGGGAAGAGGGAATGGGGGGAAGAGGGAATGGGGGGAAGAGGGAATGGGGGAACGGGAATGGGAATGGGGGGAACGGGGATGGGGGGAACGGGAATGGGGGAACAGGGATGGGGGAAATGGGAATGGGGGAAACGGGAATAGGGGGAAGAGGGAATGGGGGAATGGGAATGGGGGGAACAGGGATGGGGGAACAGGGATGGGGGGAACGGGAATGGGGGGAACGGGAACGGGGGGGACGGGAACGGGGCGACAGGAATGGGGGGAATGGGAATGGGGGGAATGGAAATGGGGGAACGGGAATGGGAATGGGAACGGGGATGGAGGGGACGGGAATGGGGGGGAACAGGAATGGGGGGAACGGGGGGGACGGGAACGGGGCGACAGGAATGGGGGGAATGGGAATGGGGGAACGGGAATGGGGGAACGGGAATGGGAACGGGAACGGGGATGGGGGGGATGGGAATGGGGGAAACGGGAATGGGGGGAACAGGGATGGGGGGAACGGGGATGGGGGAACAGGGATGGGGGGAATGGAAATGGGGGAACAGGAATGGGAATGGGGGGGACGGAAATGGGGGGAATGGGAATGGGGGAACGGGGATGGGGGGAAGAGGGAATGGGGGGAATGGGGGGAAGAGGAGGATAAACAGGGGTGAGGGGGGAAATCCAGGGATCACGGCAGGACCGGTCGCTCCCCCCTCCCTGCTCCGGATCCATCAGCCCGGATCGATCCACACGGACACTTCGGGATTCGAATGTCTGTTGGGTTTGATCATCACGGGATCCAACGGGGACGATGGGGGTGACATGGGGACATCGGGGGTGACAAGGGGACGATGGGGGTGACAAGGGGACGATGGGGGTGACAAGGGGACGATGCGGGGGGGACACATGGGGATGATGGGGGTGACAAGGGGACACTGGAAGTGACAAGGGGATGATGAGGGCAACATGGGAATGCCGGGGGTGACAAGGGGACATGGGGGGTGACAAGGGGACGATGAGGGCAAGATGGGGATGCTGGGTTGACAAGGGGTGACAAGGGACCAACAGGGACAATACGGGGACGCCGGAGGTGACATGGGGATGCTGGGGACGACAAGGGGATGATGTGGGGGGGACACATGGGGATGATGGGGGTGACAAGGGGACACTGGACGTGACAAGGGGACGATGAGGGTAAGATGGGGATGCTGGAGGTGACAAGGGGCCAACAGGGGCAATACGGGGACGCCGGGGACGACAAGGGGACAACGGGGGGGTGACAAGGGGATGCCGGGGGTGACAAGGGGACACCGGGGGTGACAAGGGGACGCTGAGGGGCCGCTCACGGGCTGGTTGAGGTGGTGGCCCACGGAGTCGGCCAGCGTGCCGATGGCGTCGTAGAGGATGAGCAGGTTCTTGTGCTGGTACTTGCCGAAGGCGAAGACGAGCGTGTCCAGGATGAAGCTCAGGTAGGGCACGAGCTCCGTGCACGCCTCCTCCTCCAGCGTGGCGAAGGCGCTGGGACGGCGCGGGGACAGCGTGGGGACATGTCATTGTCACCGCCGCGCACCGGGGACGGCACGCGGGGACGGCGTCACCGCCACCGGGACCGCGCGCTCCGGCTCAGACAGTACGAATACGCCTGGCTCATGGGGGATCAGCGTGTGGAGGGTCATCACGGCCGGAGGAAACCCCCGAAATGGCCCCAAAATGCCCCAAAACAGCCCCAAAAGGGCCCCAAACGGCCCCAGAAGGGCCCAAATGGTCCCAAAAGGGCCCCAAACGGCCCCAAAATGGCCTCAAAAGGGTCCAAATGGTCCCAAAATGCCCCCAAACAGCTCCAAAAGGGCCCCCAGCGCCGCCCTGGGCACCACCTGGGCCCTAAACGCCCTCAAAATGCCTCAAAAGTCCCTCCAATCGCCCCCAAAATGTCCCGAATGCCTCCAAACTGCACTCAAACCCCTCCAAAATGCCACCAAATGCCCTCCAACTGCCCCAAAGCCCCTCAAAATGCCCCAAAAGCTCCTCAAAATGCCCGTGACTCCCCTTGAACTGTCCCCGAAGCGCCTCAAAATGCCCCCAAACCCACTCAAACTGCCCCCAAACCTCCTTGAAACATCCCCAAGCCCCCTCTAAACTGCACCCAAACTCCCTCCAAGTGCCCCAAAACCCCATAAATTGCCCACAACCTCCCTCCAAACTGCCCCAAAGCCCCTCCAACTGCCCCCAAAACCCCTCCAACCGCCACAAAGCCCCTCCAACTGCCCCAAAGCCCCTCCAAGTGCCCCCACGCCCCTCCAAGTGCCCCCAAAGCCCCTCCAACTGCCCCCAAAGCCCCTCCAAGTGCCCCCAAAGCCCCTCCAAGTGCCCCCATGCCCCTCCAACTGCCCCAAAACCCCTCCAAACAGCCCCAAACTCCCCTCCAACCCGCCACCAACTGCCCCCAACGCCCCTCCAAGTGTCCCATAGCCCCTCCAAACCACCCCCCAACACCTCTCCAAGTGCCCCCAATGCCCCTCCAAGTGCCCCAGAGCCCTTCCAAGTGCCCCAGAGCCCCTCCAACCTCCGCAAAGCTCCTTCAAACTGCCCCCAACGCCCCTCCAACTGCCCCAACGCCCCTCCAAGTGCCCCCATGCCCCTCCAAGTGCCCCCAATGCCCCTCTAAGAGCCCCCAACGCCCCTCCAAGTGCCCCCAACGCCCCTCCAGCTGCCCCAAAGCCTCTCCAACCGCCCCAAAACCCCCTCCAGCTGCCCCCAACGCCCCTCCAACTGCCTCCAAAGCCGCTCTAACTGCCCCCACGCCCCTCCAAGTGCCCCCATGCCCCTCCAAGTGCCCCCAACGCCCCTCTAACTGCCCCTACGCCCCTCCAAGTGCCCCCATGCCCCTCCAACTGCCCCCAACGCCCCTCCAAGTGCCCCCACGCCCCTCCAAGTGCCCCCAATGCCCCTCCAAGTGCCCCCATGCCCCTCCAAGTGCCCCCAACGCCCCTCCAAGTGCCCCCACGCCCCTCCAAGTGCCCCCATGCCCCTCCACGTGCCCCCATGCCCCTCCAAGTGCCCCCAACGCCCCTCTAACTGCCCCCACGCCCCTCCAAGTGCCCCCATGCCCCTCCAAGTGCCCCCAACGCCCCTCCAAGTGCCGCCACGCCCCTCCAGCTGCCCCCCAGCCCCCCGGGTACCTGCAGGCCGCCTCCTGCACGCGCTTGTTGCCGTCCAGGACGCGCTTGAGCAGCTCGGTCATGAGCGGGCGCAGGTAGAGCTCGGGCGGCTGCGCCACCACCCAGTGCGCGTAGCGGCTCAGCGTCCAGCACGCGATGGAGCGCACGAGCGCGCGCCGGTGCGCCAGGCAGCCCACCAGGTGCGGGACCAGCTCGGGGAGGTAGGGCACCATGCCCTGCATGCAGCCTGCGGGGACGGGGACGTTGGTCACAGGGTCCCAATGAACCCAGGGGATCCCATCGCTCGGGGAGGTAGGGCACCATGCCCTGCATGCAGCCTGCGGGGACGGGGACGGGGACGTGGGTGCCATGGGGTCCTAATGAACCCAGGGGATCCCATTGCATCCTGATTATCCCATGGGATCCCATTGCTCGGGGAGGTAGGGCACCATGCCCTGCATGCAGCCTGTGGGGACAGGGACGTTGGTCACAGGGTCCCAATGAACCCAGGGGATCCCATTACATCCTGATTATCCCATGGGATCCCATTGCTCGGGCAGGTAGGGCACCATGTCCTGCATGCAGCCTGTGGGGACGGGGATGTGGGCACCGCGGGGTCCCAATGAACCCATGAGATGCCATTGCATCCCGCTGAACCCATGGTATCCCATTGCATCCCAATGAACCCATGGGATCCCATCGCTCGGGGAGGTAGGGCACCATGCCCTGCATGCAGCCTGCAGGGACAGGGATGGGGACATGGCCACCGCGGGGTCCCAATGAGCCCAGGGGATCCCATTGCATCCTAATAAACCCCCAGGGGAGCCCATTGCATCCCGCTGAACCCATGGGATCCCCCTGCACCCCGATAAACCCAGGGGATCCCGCTGCATCCTGCTAACCCCCTGGGATCCCATTGCATCCTGCTAAACCCACAGGATTCCACTGCATCCCTCTAACCCCATGGGATCCCATTGCATCCTGTTAATCCCATAGGATCCCATTGCATCCCGCTAACCCCACGGCATCCCGCTAACCCCATGGGATCCCACTGTATCCCGCTAACCCCATGGGATCCCATTGCATCCCGCTAACCCCATGGCATCCGTCTAACCTCAAGGGATCCCACTGTATCCCGCTAACCCCACAGCATCGCGCTAACCCCACGGGATCCCACCGTATCCCGCTAACCCCACGGCGTCCCCCTGCCCCGTCTCCACATCCCGGCCGCTCCCTGGCACTCACCCTCGGCGATGGCGCCCAGCACCAGGATTCCCGACTCCTTGACCACCCATTCCGGGTGGAAGAGCAGCTCCTTGAGCAGCAGCAGCAGGTGCGGGAGCAGCTCCTCCCGGAACACGTTGGCCAGGACGTCCAGCGCGGCGGCCGAGCACTTCCCTGCGCAGCGGGAGGGAAGACGCCGGAACGCCGGTCCTCATCCATGCTCCCGCCACGAGCTCTGCCTTCCATCCCGCTGGAATTTAACTGCAATCCGGCTATAATCCCCCTTTCCATCCTTATCTGTGGTGTCCTGGTCCCACCACGGCCACCATGTCTACCAATTGCCACCAGGTCTCCCTATGGCCACCACGTCTACCCATGGTCTCCAAGGACCTTCCATGGCCACCATGTCTACCAATTGCCACAGGTCTCCCTATGGCCACCACGTCTACCCATGGTCTCCAAGGTCCTTCCACGGCCACCACGTCTACCCACGGCCACCAGGTCACCCCATGCCCCCAGATGTCCCCATTACCTCCCACATCCCCCCAAAGTGTCCCTGTGGCCACCACGTCTCCCATTGCGCTCCAGGTGTCCCCATGGTCCCCAAGGTCTTTCCACAACCCCCAGGTCTCCCCATGGCCCCCAAGGTGTCCCCATGGCCCCCCAGGTGTCCCCATGACTCCCGAGGTGTCCCCATGGCCCCCCAGGTCTCCCAATGACATCCAGGTGTCCCCACGGTCCCCAAGGTCTTTCCACAACCCCCAGGTCTCCCCATGGCCCCCAAGGTGTCCCCATGGCCGCCCAGGTCTCCCAATGACCCCCAGGTGTCCCCATGGTCCCCAAGGTCTTTCCACAACCCCCAGGTCGCCCCATGGCCCCCAACGTGTCCCCACGGCCCCCAGATCTCCCCATGACCCCCAAGGTGTTCCCATGGCCCCCCACATGTCCCAAAGCCCCCCAGGTGTCCCTATGGCCCTCAAGGTGTCCCCCTGGCCCCCAGGTGTCCCCATGGCCACCCAGGTCTCCCAATGACCCCCAGATCTCCCCATGCCCTCCACGTGTCCCCATGGCCCCCAGATCTCCCCATGACCCCCAAGGTGTCCCCATGGCCCCCCACATGTCCCAATGCCCCCCAGGTGTCCCCCTGGCCCCTCAGGTCTCCCAATGCCCCCCAGGTGTCCCCATGGCCCCCAGGTGTCCCCATGCCCCCCAGGTGTCCCCACGTCCCCCGGGTCCATCCGCGGCGCGCCCGGACGCCGGGACCCCCGTACGCAGGTTCCAGTCGGACAAGGTGTCGTCGTCGTCCTCGTCGTCGCCGTCCTCGGGCTCGGGTGGCCGCGGCTCCTCGTGCGGCAGCGTCACCGTGCGCGACTTGTGGAAACGCGGCTTGATGTCCTGCTCGCTGTCGGGGACGGCCTCGTCCTCCTCCACGTCCCCCTGCGGCCACCGGGGTGTCACCGGCGGGTGTCACCGAGGGGGACCCCGCGCAGCGGCCCCCGGTCCCCCTGGATTAGATGGTACCGACCATTGCGGGCACCAGTGCCAGCTCCGTGTCCCCTCCGGGAGCCCTTGGGCATCCCCTGCTGTCCCCAACGTCCCTCCCGCTGTCCCCAAGGTCCCTCCTGCTGTCCCCAATGTCCTTCTCGCTGTCCCCAAGGTCCCCCCTGTTGTTCCCAAGGTCCCTCCTGTTGTTCCCAAGGTCCCTCCTGCTGTCCCCAAGGTCCCCCCTGTTGTCCCCAAGGTCAGCTCCGTGTCCCCTCCGGGAGCCCTTGGGCATCCCCCTGCTGTCCCCAACATCCCTCCAGCTGTCCCAAAGGTCCCCCCCATTGTCCCCGAGGTCCCCCGGTTGTCCCCAAGGTGCCCCCTGTTTTCCCCAAAGTCCCTCCCGCTGTCCCCAAGGTCCCCCGTTGTCCCCAAAGTCAGCTCCGTGTCCCCTCCGGGAGCCCTTGGGCATCCCCCTGCTGTCCCCAAGGTCCCTCCTGCTGTCCCCAAGGTCCCCCCTGTTGTCCCCTCCGGGAGCCCTTGCGCGGCCCCCTGCTGTCCCCAACGTCCCTCCGGCTGTCCCAAAGGTCCCCCCCATTGTCCCCAAGGTCCCCCGGTTGTCCCCAAGGTCCCTCCCACTGTCCCCAAGGTGACCCCTGTTGTCCCCAAGGTCCCCCCTGTTTTCCCCAAGGTCAGCTCTGTGTCCCCTCTGGGAGCCTTTGGGCGTGCCCCTGCTGTCCCCAACGTCCCTCCTGCTGTCCCCAAGGTCCCCCCCGTTGTCCCCAAGGTCCCTCCCGCTGTCCCCAAGGTCCCCCTGGTTGTCCCCAAGGTCTCCCCCGTTGCCCCCAGCGTCCCTCCCGTTGTCCCCAAGGTCCCTCCCGCTGTCCCCAAGGTCCCCCTGGTTGTCCCCAAGGTCCCCCCCCGTTGTCCCCAAGGTCCCCCTGGCACCAGGATCCCCACCTTGAGCAGGATGATGTCGATCTCCGAGTACTTCATGCCGTTCACCAGGATCGGGATGAGCCTGCGTGGGGACAGCGGGGACAGTGAGGGGACCCGGCGGGGGACACGGGGACACGCCGGGGGACACGGGGGACACTCACTGCACCAGGTGGGCCGTCAGCACCTCCTTGCAGATGGGCTGCTCGGCCAGCGTGAGCCAGAACTCGCAGGCCTCGAGCGCCACGTTCTCGTCGCTGTCCCGCGTGCGCTGCAGCATGTACTGCGGGACGGGGACACGGTGACGCCGCGGGGACACGGGGGTGGCCCCGGGGGTGGCCCCGGGCGGGTACCCACCTGGATGATGCTGTGCATGTGCGGGATGAGGCGGTCGACGCGCACCTCGAGCAGCATCACGAGCGCCCGGCACACGTTGCGGCGCACCTCGGCGTCCTCGTCCACCGCCAGCGCGAACAGGTGCTGGGGACACGCGGGGACACGGGGGGACGGGGTGAGGGGACGCGTGGGGACAGCGCGGGGACACAGGGGGCAGCACAGGGACAAGGGAGGCATGGGGGGAAGTGTGGGGACATGGGGGGGCAACATGAGGGACGTGGGGACACATGGGGACACGAGGGGGACAGGGTGAGGGGACGCATGGGGACACGGGGGGCAGCATGGGGGACATGTGGAGACATGTGGGGACCCACAGGGACACGTGGGGACACAGGCGGACAGTGTGAGGGGACAGCACGGGGACACGGGGGGCACCACGGGGACACGGTGGGGACAGTGTGAGGGGACGCGTGGGGACAGCACGGGGACACGAGGGGCAGCACGGGGACAAGGGGGGACACGGAGAGAAAGCATGGGGACATGGGGAGCAGCATGAGGGACGTGGGGACACATGCGGACCCACAAGGACACATGGGGACACGGGGGGACAGTGTGAGGGAACACATGGAGACAGTGTGGGGACATCGGGGGCAACACGGGGGACACGTGGGGACATGGGGGGACAGTGTGGGGACAGGAGGGGCAGCGCGGGGGCATATGTGGGGACCCGTGGGGACACGGAGGGACAGTGCGAAGGGACACATGGAGAGAGCGCGGGGACACGGGGGGCAGCATGGGGACAAGGGGGGACATCGGGGAAAGCGTGGGGACATGGGGGGCAGCAGGGGGACATGTGGGGACTCACAGTGACACACGGGGACACGCGGGGACATGGAGAGACAGTGAGAGGGGACGTGTGGGGACAGCGCGGGGACATGGGGGGACAGTGTGAGGGGACATGTGGGGACCCGTGAGGACACAGAGGGACAGTGTGGGGACCCATGGGGACACATGGGTACAGTGTGGGGACCCTCAGGGGCACACTGGGACCCACAAGGACATGTGGGGACCCATGGAGACACGTGGGGACAGCGTGGGGACCCTCGGGGGCACACTGGGACCCAAAAGGACACGTGGGGATGTGTGGGGACCCATGGGGACCCGTGGGGACAGCGTGGGGACCCATGGGGACCCTGGGGACCCGCGCGCACCTCGATGAAGGTGTCGATGTTGTCCATGAGCGCCTGCGCGCGGTCCATGATGAACTGGTTGACGCAGGCCACGGCGTGGGAGCTGCGGCGCTCGTTAGCGGATAATTAACCCCCAGCTAATGAGCTATGGCCCCCCCGGTCCCCAACTGCGTCCCAGGAGCTGCATGGAGGGGACTGGGACACCCGTGGGGACACGTGAAGCTGGGGGGAGGTCCCAGGGCCACCCCTTGGGGACACGTGGAGCTGGCAGGGGACACACGGCAGCCCCTTGGGGACACGTGGGGACATGTGGAGCGGGGGGGGGTCACAGGGCCACCCCTTGGGGACATGTGGAGCTGGGGGGCCCCAGGGCCACCCCCTGAGGACACGAGGAGCTGGCAGGGGACACAGGGCCACCCCTTGGGGACACGCGGAGCTGAGGGGGACACAGGGCAGCCCCTTGGGGACACGTGGGGACACATGGAGCTGGGGGGGCCCAGGGCAGCCCTATGGGGACACACGGAGCTGGGGGGGACACAGGGCAGCCCCTTGGGGACACGCAGAGCTGCCCTGGGGGGGTCCCAGGGCCACCCCTTGGGGACAGGCGGAGCTGGCAGGGGACACAGGGCAGCCCTTTGGGGACACACGGAGCTGGGGGGGTGGGCAGGGCAGCCCCTTGGGGACATATGGGGACATGCAGAGCTGAAGGGGACACACGGCAGCCCCTTGGGGACGCACGGGGACACACGGAGCTGGGGGGGCCCAAGGCCACCCCCTGGGGACATGCGGAGCTGGGGGGGGGGGACACAGGGCTACCCCTTGGGGACACGCAGAGCTGGGGGTCCCAGGGCAGCCCCTTGGGGACATGTAGAGCTGAGGGGGGGACCCGGGGCCACCCCTTGGGGACACACGGAGCTGGTGGGACAGAGGGCCACCCCTTGGGGACATGCAGAGCTGGGGGGGCCCAGGGCAGCCCCTTGGGGACATGTGGGGACACACGGAGCTGGGGGGGCCCAGGGTCACCCCTTGGGGACACACGGAGCGGGAGGGGCCCAGGGCAGCCCCTTGGGGACATGTGGGGATACACGGAGCTGGCGGGGGACACACAGAGCTGGGGGGGCCCAGGGCCACCCCTTGGGGACACGCAGAGCTGGCACGGGACACAGGGCCACCCCTTGGGGCCACACGGAGCTGGCAGGGGACCCAGGGCTGCCCCTTGGGGACGCATGGAGCTGGCAGGGGACACAGGGCCACCCCTCGGGGCCGCGCGCCCCGTGTCCCACCGGATCTTGGGGCTGCAGTGCTTGAAGAACTGCAGGAACTTGGGGATGAGCACGTGCAGCGGCCGCGCCAGCGCGTCGCTGTCCAGCAGCTCCGACGAGTCCTCGCAGATCTTCTGCAGCGCCCCGAACGCGCCCTGCACGGGGACAGCGGTGTCACCTGGGGTCCCTGGCGTCCCCTGGGGTCCCTGGTGTCCCCTGGTGTCCCCTGGGGTCCCTTGGTGTCCCCTGGCCTCCCTGGTGTCCCCTAGCCCCCCTTGTCCCCAGGGTCGTCCCCGCCGTGTCCCCACCTCGGTGTTGTAGTGCTCCGAGCCGAGCAGCTCGCACAGCTGCGCAGGGGGGATCAGCAGTGTCCCCGTGTCCCCGGTGTCCCCCCATGTCCCCCCCTTGTCCCTAGTGTCCCCAATGTCCCCACCTCACAGGTGTTGTAGTCCTCCGAGTTGAGCAGCTCGCACAGCTGCGCAGGGGGGATCAGCAGTGTCCCCTGACCCGTGTCCCCGGTGTCCCCGCCGTGTTCCGTGTCCCCAGAGCCCTCCCTTGTCCCCAGTGTCCCCTCCTTGTCTCCAGTGTCCCCACCTCACACGTGTTGTAGTCCTCCGACTTGAGCAGCTCACACAGCTGGGGGAGTCAGCAGTGTCCCCTGTCCCCGCCGTGTCCCATGTCCCCGTGTCCCCAGAGCCCTCCCTTGTCCCCACGTGTCCCCAGTGTCCCCCCATGTCCCCCCTTGTCCCCGGTGTCCCCAGTGTCCCCACCTCACACGTGTTGTAGTCCTCCGAGTTGAGCAGCTCGCACAGCTGGGGCAGCAGTGTCCCCATGTCCCCGGTTCCCCCCGTGTCCCCAGTGTCCCCCCGTGTCCCCTAGTGTCCCCCCATGTCCCCAGTGTCCCCAATGTCCCCACCTCACACGTGTTGTAGTCCTCCGAGTTGAGCAGCTCGCACAGCTGGGGCAGCAGTGTCCCCATGTCCCCGGTTCCCCCCGTGTCCCCAGTGTCCCCCCATGTTCCCAGTGTCCCCAATGTCCCCACCTCACACGTGTTGTAGTCCTCCGAGTTGAGCAGCTTGCACAGCTGGGGCAGCAGTGTCCCCTGTCCCCGGTTCCCCCCGTGTCCCCAGAGCCCTCCCTTGTTCCCCGTGTCCCCCGGTGTCCCCAATGTCCCCACCTCACACGTGTTGTAGTCCTCCGAGTTGAGCAGCTCGCACAGCTGGGGCAGCAGTGTCCCCATGTCCCCGGTTCCCCCCGTGTCCCCAGTGTCCCCCCATGTCCCCTAGTGTCCCCCCATGTTCCCAGTGTCCCCAGTGTCCCCACCTCACACGTGTTGTAGTCCTCCGAGTTGAGCAGCTCGCACAGCTGGGGCAGCAGCTCCGGCCACATCTGCAGCTCCCCCTTGGAGGCGATGGTGGTGATGAGGATGCCTGCGAGGCCGAAGGCGCCGCGTGAGCCTGCGCGTGGCCCTGCGTGCCCGTGTCCCCTCCTGTGTCCCCCCGTGTCCGCATGTGTCCCGTCACCAACGGTGGCGCGGATGAGCCCCGTGTCCCCGTGCGTTCCCGTGTTCATTCACCAACAGTGACGCAGATGCGCCCTGTGTCCCCCTCTGTCCCCACAGTGTCCCCTGGTGTCCCCATAGTGATCGTGGCACAGATGAGCCCCATGTCCCTTCCCGTGTCCCCACGGTGTTCCCATGTGCCCCCTCACCGACGGTGGCGCGGATGAGCGCAGATGTGTCCCCACGCGTCCCCATGTCCCCACGCGTCCCCATGTCCCCACATGTCCCCGTGTTCCCACACTTCCCCACGCGTCCCCATGTCCCCTCACCGACGGTGGCGCGGATGAGCCCCATGTCCCCACATGTCCCTGTGTCTCCATGCGTCCCCATGTCCCCCCGTGTCCCCACACGTCCCCACGTCCCCTCAGTGACGGTGGCGCAGATGAGCCCCATGTCCCCACGTGTCCCCGTGTCCCCACGCGTCCCCCACATGTCCCCACGTCCCCTCACCGACGGTGGCGCGGATGAGCGTGGACGCGTCCCCATGTGTCCCCCCGTGTCCCCGTGTCCCCTCACCGACGGTGGCGCGGATGAGCACGGACGCGTCCCCATGTGTCCCCACGTGTCCCCATGTCCCCCCGTGTCCCCACGTCCCCTCACCGATGGTGGCGCGGATGAGCGCGGACGCGTCCCCACGTCCCCCTGTGTCTCCATGCGTCCCCACGTCCCCCCGTGTCCCCGTGTCCCCTCACCGACGGTGGCGCGGATGAGCGCGGACACGTCCCCCCGTCCCCCCACGCGTCCCCCTGTGTCCCCATGTCCCCATGTCCCCCCGTGTCCCCTCACCGACGGTGGCGCGGATGAGCGCAGACGTGTCCCCATGTCCCCCCGTGTTCCCATGTCCCCCCGTGTCCCCATGTCCCCCCGTGTCCCCTCACCGACGGTGGCGCGGATGAGCGCGGACGCGTCCCCCAGGCTGCGCAGACACTCCTGCTTGATGAAGGCGGCCACGGGCGGCGGGAAGCTCTGGTAGCCGGCGCGGACGTTGTTCTTGAGGATGAGGCCGCTCAGCGAGCGCGTGGGCTCGTCTGGGGACACAGGGGACACGTTGGGGACACATTGGGGACATGGGGACACGTCGGGGACATGGGGACACGTCGGGGACACGGGGACACGTCGGGGACATGGGGAAGCTCTGGTAGCCGGCGCGGACGTTGTTCTTGAGGATGAGGCCGCTCAGCGAGCGCGTGGGCTCGTCTGGGGACACAGGGGACACGTTGGGGACACATTGGGGACACGGGGACACGTCGGGGACACGGGGAAGCTCTGGTAGCCGGCGCGGACGTTGTTCTTGAGGATGAGGCCGCTCAGCGAGCGCGTGGGCTCATCTGGGGACACAGGGGACACGTCGGGGACACATTGGGGACATGGGGACACGTCAGGGACACGCGGACATAGGACATGTTGGGGACATGGGGAAGCTCTGGTAGCCGGCGCGGACGTTGTTCTTGAGGATGAGGCCGCTCAGCGAGCGCGTGAGCTCGTCTGGGGACATTGGGGACACGTTGGGGACACGGGGACACGTTGGGGACACGTCAGGGACATGGGGACACGTCGGGGACACGGGGACACGTTGGGGACATGGGAAGCTCTGGTAGCCGGCGCGGACGTTGTTCTTGAGGATGAGGCCGCTCAGCGAGCGCGTGGGCTCGTCTGGGGACAGGGGGGACATTGGGGACATGGAGACACATCGGGGACACGTCAGGGACGCGGGGACATGTCGGAGACACGGGACACGCATCAAGGGCACAGGGACATGTCAGGGACACGGGGCGACAGCGCGTGGGTTTGTCTGGGGACACAGGACAGTGTCGGGGACACGGGGACACGGGACACATCAGGGACACAGGACACATGTCAGGGACACACAGGGACAGCACGTGGGTTTGTCTGGGGACACGGGGACATGCCAGGGACACGGGATGCGTCAGGGGCATGGGACACATGTCAGGGACACAGGGATACGCATGGGGGACACACAGGGACAGCGCGTGGGTTCGTCTGGGGACACGGGGACACATCAGGGACACAGGGACATGGGGGACACATCAGGGACACGCGAGGACAGCGCATGGGCTCGTCTGGGGACACAAGTCGGGGAGCAGGGACACCCAGGGACACCGTGGGGACAACATGGGGACATGGGGATGCCACGAGCATGCAGGGTTGGGGACATTATGGCACAGGGGGGACACCAGCCAGTGACACTTGGGGACACGCAGGCAGGGGGACACAGGGATGGGGACCCTTGGGGACACGTGGGGGGGGACACGGGGACGGGGACCCTTGGGGACACGCAGGTGGGGGGTCATGGGGTCGGGGACCCTTGGGGACACACGGGCAGGAACACACAGGGTCAGGGACCCTTGGGGACACGTGGGGACACGCGGGGGGGAGCACACGGGGTCGGGGACCCTTGGGGACACTTGGGGACACGCGGGGACGAGCCACCTTCGGACTTGAGGCGCGTGAGCACGAAGATCAGGTAGTTGTTGAAGTCGGGGAACTGGTTGAGCTGCTGCAGCTGCTGCGGAGCCGTTAAGGAGCCGGGAACGCCGGGAACGCCGGGATTCCGGGGAAAACGGCGGGAATGGGGGGGGGAATGGGGGGAAAATGGGGAAACGGCGGGGAAAAGGAGGGAAAAGGGGGGAAACAGCGGGAATGTTGGGGAGAAGGGGGGAAATGGGGAAAACGGCGGGAATGGTGGGGGAATGGGGAGAAAATGGGGGAAACAGCGGGAATGGGGGGGAGAAGGGGGAAAAAATGGGGGAAACAGCGGGAATGGCGGGGGAAAAGGGGGAAAATGAGGAAAACGGTGGGAATGGGGGGGAGAAGGGGGGGGAAATGGGGGAAATGGGGAGGAAAAGGAGGGAAAATGGAGGAAACGGCGGGAATGGCGGGGAAAAGGGGGAAAATAGAAGAGAAAGAAAGAAAAAAAGAAATAATAACAGAAAGGGGGAAATGGGCAGGGAATAACGGGAAACAACGGGGGAAAATGGGGAAAAGCCCCATTTAAAACCCCCCAATTAAATCCGCCCCCAAATCAACCCCTCCCGGGTGGGGCCGGGTCCTCCATGTCCCCAACCGGGGTGTCCCCCCGTGTCCCCATGTCCCTCTGTATCCCCCCACGTCCCCAGGATACGTCCTGCACGGTGCGCTGCATCACCGTGTCCCCTCTGCGTCCCCTCGTGTCCCCGTGTCCCCTCCGCGTCCCCCCATGTCCCCAGGAAATGTCCTGCATGGCGCTCTGTGTCGCTGTGTCCCCTCCATGTCCCCTCCGTGTCCCCATGTCCCCAGGATACGTCCTGCACCACGTGCTGTGCCGCCATGTTGGGGACACCCCCGTGTCTCCATGTCCTCCCGTGTCACCCCCGTGTCCCCATGTTGCCCCATGTCCCCAGGATACGTCCTGCACCGCGCGCTGCATCGCCGTGTTGGGGACACCCCCGTGTCCCCCTGTGTGTCCCCATGTCCCCCCGTGTCCCCAGGATACGTCCTGCACCACGCGCTGCGTTGCCGTGTTGGAGACACCCCCATGTCCCCATGTCCCCCTGTGTGTCCCCGTGTCCCCCCCGTGTCCCCATGTCCCCAGGATACGTCCTGCACCGCACACTGCGTCGCCGTGTTGGGGACACCCCCGTGTCCCCACCATGTCCCCCTGTGTGTCCCCATGTCCCCCTGTGTGTCCCCATGTCCCCCCCGTGTCCCCACGTCCCAGGATACGTCCTGCACCGCGCGCTGCGTCGCCGTGTTGGGGACACCCCCGTGTCCCCATGTCCCCCTGTGTGTCCCCATGTCCCCCTGTGTGTCCCCACGTCCCCCCGTGTCCCATGTCCCAGGATACGTCCTGCACCGCGCGCTGCGTCGCCGTGTTGGGGACACCCCCGTGTCCCCATGTCCCCCTGTGTGTCCCCATGTCCCCCCCGTGTGTCCCCATGTCCCCCCTGTCCTGGATACGTCCTGCACCGCGCGCTGCGTCGCCGTGTTCGGGGACTGCGAGTCCTTGAGCAGCTGCAGGACCTGGCGCAGCCCCTGCTCGTCCGGCTGCCACTCCATGGCGGGACCTGCGGGGACAGCAGGGGACAGCGGTGACAGGGGGGGACAGGGGGACACAGCGGGGACAGGGGGGGACAGGGGACACGGCCACCACGGGGCCAGCGGGGAACGGGGAGCGTTTGGGGGAAAAAAACGCAGGAATTGTAAAGGAAAAGGTGGAAAAGGGGGAGAGGTTAATGGGGGGACGTGGGGTTAATTGGGGACGTTAATTGGGGGGGACATAGGGGTTAATGAGGGGGACAGAAAGGGATTAATTGGGGGACGTGGGGATTAATTGGGGGAAGGTGGGGGGTTAATTGGGGGCGTTAATTGGGGGGGACATAGGGGTTAATGGGGGGACAAAAAGGGATTAATTGGGGGGAATGAGAGTTAATTGAGGAGGACGTGGGGGTTAATTGGGGATTAATTGGGGGGACATAAGGATTAATTGGGGGACAGAGAGGGGTTAATTGGGGTTACATGAGGGTTAATTGGGGGGGACGTGGGGATTAATTGGGGGGATTAATTAGTGGGGACATAAGGGTTAATTGGGGGGACAGAGAGGGGTTAATTGGGGGGGACGTGGGGGTTAATGGGGGGGACGTGGGGGTTAATGGGGGAGATTAATTGGGGGGGACATAAGGGTTAATTGGGGGGACAGAGAGGGGTGTTTGAGGAGACATGATAG
Source organism: Tinamus guttatus (assembly GCF_059628265.1). Classification (NCBI taxonomy): domain Eukaryota; kingdom Metazoa; phylum Chordata; class Aves; order Tinamiformes; family Tinamidae; genus Tinamus; species Tinamus guttatus. Next base: position 4,796 of record NW_028290177.1, on the reverse strand, counting down.
TTAATTGGGGGGATTAATCAGGGGGACACGGGGGTTAAATGAGACGTCAGAAAAGGGTTAATTGGGGGAAAAACAGGAATATTGAAGGGGGGGAACACGGGGGTGTTAATGGGGGGACATGGGGACATTGAATGGGGGGGACACGGGGACATGGGGACATTAACGGGGGGGGACGCGGGGACGTTGGAACCGCGGGATGGGGCAGGAAGCAGCGGGGGGGGGGGGAGGAGGAGCACGTGGTTTCGTCCCCCCCCCCCCCCGGAACGGCCCCCCCTTCCGCCCCCCCAACCCCCCAATTACCCCCCGGGTCCCCTCCCCGACCCTAATTAACCCCCCGGCCTCAATTAGCCCCTTCCGCCCCCAATTACCCCCCAGCTCCCCCTTTTGCCCCCCCGACCCCCATTCGCGCCCATTTTCCCCCCCCCCCAACCGCCCCCAGGCCCCATTTACCCCCCCTCACCCCCCCCAACCCCCGCGTTCCCGCCCGCTCCCCCGGGCCCCGCCCGGGCCGGAACCTACCGGAGGGGGGGGGGGGGTCCCGTTGCGGTGGGGGGGGTCCCGGTGACGGGGGGAATCCGGTGGCGGGGGCGGGGGGGGTCCCGCCGCGGCGCTGCCCGGGGGGGAGGCGAGCGCGGCACGCGGGCGCTGACCCCCGCCGGCCACCGTCCGCCGCGCTGCCGTGCGCACCACGCGAGCGCGCCCGGAAGGACGGCGCCGCGTCACGTGGGCTGCCGGGGGCGGGGCCACGGTGGGGAAGGGGGCGGGGTTATGTCTGGCCACGCCCGTCCCCAGTGCGGGGGGGCGCTCCCGGAGCGCTCCCCCCGCCCCGCGATTTCGCTCTCCCGCCTCTGCGCATGCGCGGAGTCCGCGCGCGCCGGACTGCACTTCCCAGCGTGCCCCGCGGCGCGGGCGGTACCACTGCGGAGGGGGGGGGCGGGAATGGGGGGGGAACCGGGACGAACCGGGATCAACGGGAGGGGAATGGGGACCCTGGTGGAAGGGGAGCAGCGGGAGCGGGAGCGGGGGGCACCGGAATCACTGGGGGTAACTGGGATCAATGGGGATCAATGGTCGGTCCGGTTCTCCCCTCCGCTCCAGTTTCCTGCTCTGTTCCCAATTGGGCCATCCCATCCCCAGGGTTTTTATGGATCAGATCCCACAATCGCAGCCGGGAAGGAATCGCAGGGGCTCCCACGGGCTCCCGGTTTCCCCATTCCGGCTCTGCCGGAACCAAAGCGGCTCAGGGGCCGCCACAATCCAGAAAATCTGGGAAGAGCCGAGGGATTCGATCATTCCCGGCGGGGAGGACAGACACAGCCCCACAGGTCGCTTTGCAAGAGGATTTTATTGGAAAAAAAAAAAAAAAAGGAAAAAAGTGGGAAGTGTTAAGGGATGGAGGGAATGAGGATAAAGGGGCTGCGGGAAGCAGGATCAGTCCCTGCTCCGGGCGGGAGCCGCTCCGGCCTCTTCCCAGCGGGATGGGCAGCTCCGGGGGCTGCGCTCCCCCTCACCCGGAGCCGTTTTTGGGAGGAAAACCGGGATCCGGGATTTACATGGCGGAATCGGCGCCGTGTCCGGGCCCGGAGCGCACCGTCACCCCCCGGGGGGGCAAAAAACCCCAGGAAGCGGCGAGCGGATGCGACGGCTCCGAGGGTTTTCCCGCCGGCGCCGCCACCCGCCCCCTTTCCACCCGGTTTTCCGGTGACGCGGATTCCCGAGGCGGGCGCCGGAATCCGGGAAAACGTGAGAGAAAAGGGGAAAAAAAAAAAAAAAAAGAAAACGAGAGCTCTATATATATTTGTACATATAAAACAGGTCGGCGGCGCCGGTTAAATAAGTATGTACAGGCGGGAGAGTCCGTGCGCGCGGCGCTACTTGACCAGCGGCCGCGTCTTGTCGTCGTCGCTGCACCTGGTGCGCCTTGTACTTCTGCACCTCCGCCATGTACTTGGCCCACGCGTCGCCCTTGCTCGTCAGCACCTGCGGGGGGACACGGGGGGACATGGGGGGGACATGGGAAATGGGTGAGGGAACGGGGGAGAACACGGGGGGACACCGGGAAATGAAGAGGGAAATGGGAACGGGGAGGGACACGGGGAAATGGGGGGGGACGTCGGGGGGGACACATGGAAATCAAGAGCGAAATGGGGGGGGACACAGGAGGGAACACGGGGAAATGGGGGGAACACAGGGAAAATATGGGGGGAACACGAGGGGACATGGGGAGGGACACGAGGGGACATGGGGAGGGACACGAGGGGACATGGGGAGGGACACGAGGGGACATGGGGAGGGACACGAGGGGACATGGGGAGGGACACGAGGGGACATGGGGAGGGACACGAGGAAATTAAGAGGGAAATGGGGAGGGAACGGGGGGGAACACGGGGGGACACCGGGAAATGAAGAGGGAAATGGGAACGGGGAGGGACACGGGGAAATGGGGGGGGACACGGGGAAATGGGGGAATGGGGGAGGGAACGGGGGGAACACGGGGGGACATGGAGAGGGACACGGGGAAATCAAGAGGGAAATGGGGAGGGAACGGGAGTGGACACGGGGAAATGGGGGGGGGACACGGGAGGGACAACGGGGAAATGGGGGGGGGACACGGGGAAATCAAGAGGGAAATGGGGGGAGCAGGGGGGACACGGGGAAATGGGGAGGACACGGGAGGGACACGGGGGGAACACGAGGGACACAGGGAGGACATGGGAGGACACGGGGACATGGGGGGGACACATGGAAATGAAGAGGGAAATGGGGGGGGGCACGGGAGGGACACGGGGAAATGGGGGGACACGGGGAGGGAACGGGGGGGACACGGGGGGGACACCGGGAAATGGGGAGGGAAACAGGGGGATGGGGAAATGGGGAGGAAACGGGAACAACGGGGGGGACACGGGGAAATGAAGAGCGAAACGGGGGGAACGGGAGGGAACACGGGGAAATGGGGAGACATGGGAGGGACACAGGGAAATTGGGGAGGGAACGGGGGAACACGGGGAAATCGGGGGGGCACGGGGAAATGAAGAGGGAAATGGGGGGACACGGGGACAGCAGGAAATGGGGGGGATGCAGGGAAATGGGGGGACACAGGAGGGAACACAGTGGGGAAACACGGGGGGGACACAGGGGGATATGAGGAACATGGGGAAATGGGAGGAAACAGGGGAACACGGGGGAAATGCAGGGGAATGGGGAAATGAGGGGACACGGGGACAGCAGGAAATGGGGGGACACAGTGAGGAAACACGGGGGGACGGGGAAACGGGGGGAAATGGGGAAACGGGGGGAAACACGTGGGGACACGGGGAAATGGGGGGAAACGTGGGAGGGAAATGGGGAAATGAAAAGGGAAATGGGAGGGAATGGGGTGAACATGGGAGAAAACAGAGGGAAATGAGGAGGGAAATGGGGGGGACACGGGGGAAATCAGGGGGAAATGAGGGGGGACACGGGGGGGAAAATGAAAAGGGAAATAGGAAGAAAACAGCGGGGAGAAACACGAAGGAAAAATGGGGAAAAGGGACAAAAATGAGGGGGAAACGAAGAGAAAACCAGGGGAAAACCAGGAAATGCAGGGGGAAACACGGGGAAAATGGGGGGAGGAAATATAGGGAAACCGGGGCAGGGGGGGAAGAAATAGGGAGGAAACCAGGGGGAAACAGGAGGAAAACGGGGGAAAACGGAGGGAAAAAGTGGGGAAAAGGGGGAAAAGTGGGAGAAGGGGAGGGGCGAGGAGGAAGGAAGCGAAAAACGGGTGTTTGGGGCGCTCAGCCGGGATCGGGAATACGGGAATACCGGGAACGCCGGGCTCCCCTACCTCCTCCTCGGTCCGCTGCTTCTTGGCCACCACCCCGGTCTTGAGGGCCAGTTTGTTGCCCCCCCTGCGGCGCCCGACCTGGGGGACGGCACCGTCAGCCCCGCCGGTACCGTGGGGGGGGCGGAAACGGGGGGGACCCCCCCGGGGAACGGGGGGAGCGACGGCGGCAACGGGGAGGGGGAGAACCGGAACGAGGAGGAAACCGGAACCGGGGATCCGGACCCGAGAACCGGGATGGGGGGGAAGGTACCGGGAGAACCGGGAGGGAAACCGGAGCCGGGAAGAACCGGGGGGGGGGGGTAGGATGGGATAACGGGAGAATTGGGGAAAAAAATGGGGAGGACCGGAACCGGGACGAGGAAAACCGGGAGGAAACCGGAACCGGGAGGAAACCGGAACCGGCTAGAACCGGGGGCGGGCGGTAACGGGCCGCCCCCGCGCGCTCCTTACGAATCCGGGCGCGCCGCCGCCTCCCGCTCCTCTTGGCGCCGTCGCCCGGGCCGCTCCCGGCGCCGGCCCCGGTTCCGGTTCCGGCCGCCGCCGCCGCCTGGCGCTCGCGCTGCTGCTCCGCCTCCATCTTGCGCTTGAAGAGCTCCAGGAAGCTCCCGTCGTTCGCGAACACGTTGACGCCGGCGGCGGCACCGGGCGGCGGCGACGGCGCCTCCGCGTCCTCGCCGTACGCCGCCATCTTGCCCCGGGGCACCACGGAAGCCCCCCGCGCCGGGAGATGACGTCAAGGCGGCGCCGCGGGGCGCGATGGGAATTTCCCCCCCGCCCGCGCCTTTCACCGTTCGGCCGCGCGGCGCTGATTGGGCGGCGTTGCTAAGCAACCGTGGCAGCCAATCAGCGCGAGACGCGGCGCGCGGCGGCAAATGGGCAGCCAGCGGGGGCGGGCGGGGGGCGGAGCCCCGCCGCGCGGGGGGGGAGGCCGAGGCGGCCAATCAGCGGCGCGGGGGGGCGGGGCCGGGCC
>NW_028290176.1:0-21532 GCF_059628265.1 Tinamus guttatus | reverse complement strand
ACCCCCCCAGGACATCCCCCCCCCACGGGGATCCCCCCCTTTTTTTTACCCCCCCCAGGGGGGTCTCCCGATGTGGGGGGGCCCCCATTTTTGGGGGGGGTCCCCCTCACCCCCCCACCCCCCCAGGACATCCCCCCCTGGGGATCCCCCCCTTTTTTTTTTTTTACCCCCCCGGGGGGTCTCCCGATGTGGGGGGGCCCCCATTTTTTTGGGGGGGTCCCCCTCACCCCCCCACCCCCCCAGGACACCCCCCCCCGGGGATCCCCCCCTTTTTTTTTTAACCCCCCCGGGGGGGTCTCCCGATGTGGGGGGGCCCCCATTTTTTTGGGGCGGTCCCCCTCACCCCCCCACCCCCCGGACATCCCCCCCCGCACCCCCTGGGAACCCCCCCATTTTTTCCCCCCCGGGGGGCTCCCAGCACGGGGGGGCCCCCATTTTTGGGGGGGGTCCCCCTCACCCCCCCGCCCCCCCCAGGACATCCCCCCCCCCCGGGGATCCCCCCCTTTTTTTGCCCCCCCGGGGGGGCTCCCAGCATGGGGGGGCCCCCCATTTTTTTGGGGGGGTCCCCCTCACCCCCCCGCCCCCCCCCCAGCATCCTCAAGATGTTCTCGGCCGACAAGAAACGGGTGGAAACGGCCCTGGAATCCTGCGGCCTCAGCAGCAACCGGGTAAAAACGACCCCCCCAAAAAAACGGGGACCCCCCCGCACCCTGGGGGGGGCACCCCGGACCCCCCCCTCGAGGGCACCCCAAAAAATCCCGCTTTCCGGGGGCCAAACGCCCCCAAAATGGCCCCTTTTTGGGTGCGTTTTCACCCCCACCCCCCTTATTTTGGGTGCCCCCCTCCCCAAAATTGGGTGCCCCCCCCCCCGGTTTGGGGGTATCCCCGCCCCCAATGTCCCATTTGGGGGGGCAATTTTAGGGTGCCCCCCCCCCAAATAAGGGCACCCCCAAATTTCCCCATTTCTGCCTGGTTTTTGGGGAGATTTCCCATATTTTTGGGGAGATTTCCCGTTTTTCGGGGGTGTTTCCCATGGTTTTTAGGGGTTTTTCCCATGGTTTTGGGGTGTTTCTCATGGTTTTGGGGTATTTCCTATGGTTTTGGGGTGTTTTCCATGGTTTTGGGGTATTTCCTATGGTTTTGGGGGTATTTTCCATGTTTTGGGGGTATTTCTCATGGTATTGGGGGTGTTTCCCATGGGTCTTGGGGGCATTTTACATAGTTTTTTGGGGTGTTTTCCATGTTTTTGGGGAGATTTCCCATAGTTTTGGGGTATTTCCCATGGTTTTGGGGGGCATTTCCCATGGTTTTAGGGGTATTTCCCATGGTTTTGGGGATATTTCCCATGGCTTTGGGGCATTTCCCATGGTTTTTGGGGTATTTCCCATGGTTTTAGGGGTGTTTCCCATGGTTTTGGGGATATTTCCCATGGTTTCGGGGGTGTTTCCCATGGTTTTGGGGTATTTCCCATGTTTTCTGGGGGTATTTCCCATGGTTTGGGGGCATTTCCCATGGTTTTTGAGGTATTTTTCATGGTTTTAGGGGTATTTCCCATGGTTTTGGGGATATTTCCCATGGTTTGGGGGTATTTCCCATGGTTTTTGGGGGCATTTTCCATGGCTTTGTGGCATTTCCCATAGTTTTGGAGGGTATTTGCCTTATTTTGGGGGTATTTCTCATGGTTTTGGGGGTGTTTCCCATGGGTTTTGGGGGTATTTCCCTTGTTTTGGGGGTATTCCCCATGGTTTTTGGCGGCGTTTCCCATGTTTTCTGGGGGTATTTTCCATGTGTTCTGGGGGTATTTCCCATGGTTTTGGAGGGTATTTCCCATGTTTAGGGGGTATTTCCTGTAGTTTTGGGGCTATTTCTCATGGTTTTGGGGATATTTCCGATGGTTCTGGGAGTGTTTCCCATAGTTTCTAGGGGCAATTCCCATGATTTTGGGGGCATTTCCCATGGTTTGGGGGGCATTTTCCATAGTTTTGCGGACATCTCTTGTGATTTTGAGGGTATTTCTCATAGTTCCGGGGGGTATTTCCCATGGTTTTGGGGTATTTCCCATGATTTTGGGGGCGTTTCCTGTGTTTTGAGGGCATTTTGGGGGGGTCTTTGCAGTGGGGGGGGTCCCATTTTCCAGCTGCCCCCCCAAATCGGCCTGTTCCAAGACCCCCCCCCCGCCAGCCTGTTTGGGGGGGGGTGCTGCTTTTTGGGGCTATTTTGCCCATTTTTGGGCAGATTTTCGCCGTTTTTTCACATGTTGGGGGGGGTCCCGCTTTTTGGGGCTATTTTGCCCGTTTTTGGGCAGATTTTCGCCATTTTTTCGCATGTTGGGGGGGGGTCCCGCTTTTTGGGGCTATTTTGCCCGTTTTTGGGCGGATTTTCACCGTTTTTTCGCCGTTTTTTCGCACGTCGGGGGGGTCCCGTTGTGGGGGGGTCGCTCACGTGTCCCCCCCCCCCAGGGTGACGCCATCCCCCCCTCCGAGTTCACCCTGGAAACCTTCAGCCGCTTCCTGGGAAAACTCTGTCTGCGGCCGGACATCGACCGGATCCTGCGGGAAATGTGAGGGGGGGGGCCCAAAAATGGGGGGGTCCCAACATGGGGGGGGGGGCAAAAAATGGGGGGGTTGAAATGGGGGGTCCCCAAAAATGAGGGGTCCCCAAAATGGGGGTTCCCCAAAATGGGGGGGGGAAAAATGGGGGGGTTGAAATGGGGGGGTCCTCAAAAATGGGGGTCCCCAAAAAAGGGGGTCCCCAAAATGGGGGGGGCAAAAAATGGGGGGGTCCTCAAAAATGGGGGTCCCCAAAATGGGGGGGCAAAAAGTGGGGGGGTTGAAATGGGGGGTCCCTAAAAATGAGGGTCCCCAAAATGGGGGGGCAAAAAAGGGGGGGGGGTCCCCAAAAATGGGGGTCCCCAAGATGAGGGGAGGCCCCCAAAATGGAGAGGTCTGAAATGGGGGGGGTCCCCCAAAATGGGGGGGGGGAAATGGGGGTCCCCAAAATGGGGGGGCAAAAAATGGGGGGTTGAAATGGGGGGGGTCCTCAAAAATGGGGGTCCCCAAAATGGGGGGGGTAAAAAATGGGGGGTCCCCAAAAATGGGGGTTCCCAAAAATGAGGGGTCCCCAAAATGGGGGTTCCCCAAAATGGGGGGGGGAAAAATGGGGGGGTTGAAATGGGGGGTCCTTAAAAATGGGGGGTCCCCAAAATGGGGGGGGCAAAAAATGGGGGGGTTGGAATGGGGGTCCCCAAAAATGGGTCCTCAAAAAAGAGGGGGCAAAAAATGGGGGGGTCCCCAAAAATGGGGGTCCCCAAGATGAGGGGAGTTGAAATAGGGGGTTGAAATGGGAGGTCCCCAAAACTTGGGGTCCCCAAAATGGGGGGGGGCAAAAAATGGGGGGGTTGAAATGGGGATCCCCAAAATGGGGGGGCAAAAATTGGGGGGGTTGAAATAGGGGGTTGAAATGGGAGGTCCCCAAAAATTGGGGTCCCCAAAATGGGGGGGGGAAATGGGTGAAATGGGGGGGTCCCCAAAAAAGAGGGGTCCCCAAAATGGGGGGGGCAAAAAAATGGGGGGTCCCCAAAAATGGGGGTTCCCAAAATGAGAGGGGTTGAAATAGGGGGTGAAATGGGGGGTCACCAAAATGGGGGCAAAAAATGGGGGTTGAAATGGGTCCCCCAAAATTGGGGGTCCCCACAATGAGGGTAGGCCCCCAAAATGGGGGGACCTCTATATGAGGGGAGGCCCCAAAAATGGAGAGGTCTGAAATGGGGTCCCCCAAAATTTGGGATCCCCAAAATGAGGGGGGGTTGAAATAGGGGTTGAAATGGGGGTCCCCAAAAATGGGGGGAGGCCCCAAAAATGGAGAGGTCTGAAATGGGGGGTCCTCAAAAATGGGGGTCCCCAAAATGGGGGGGGGCAAAAAATGGGGGTCCCCAAAAATGGGGGTCCCCAAGATGAGGGGAGGCCCCAAAAATGGAGAGGTCTGAAATGGGGAGGTCCCCCAAAATTGGGGGTCCCCCAAAATGGGGGTCCCCAAAAACGGGGGTCCCCGAAATGAGGGGGCAAAAAATAGGGGGTGAAATGGGGGGGTCCCCAAAATGAGGGGGGGCAAAGAAGGGGGGGTGAAATGAGGATCCCCAAAATGAGGGGAGGCCCCAAAAATGGAGAGGTCTGAAATGGGAGGGCGCTGAAAATTGGGGGGTCCCCAATATGGGGGGCCCCAAAATGAGGGGGGGGTTGAAATGCAGGGTCCCCCAAAATTGGGGGTCCCCAAAATGGGAGGGGGCAAAAATGGGGGGTTGAAATGCAGAGGTCCCCATAAATGGGGAGCCCCCCAAAAGGAGGAGGGTCCCTAAAAGTGGAGGGGTCCGAAATGGGGGGTCCCCAAAATGGGGGGGGCAAAATGGGGGGGCAAAAAGAGGGGGTCCCCCAAAATGGGGGGGGATCCTAAAATGGGGCATCCCCTGGCACCCATGGGTGCCCCCCATATTCCCAGGGGTGCCGCGGGGGAGCCCTGTGGGAGCCTGGGGATTTGGGGGCTCCCAGGGGATTTGGGGTGTCCCGGTGGATCCCGGTGGATCCCGGGGGTATCCAGTGGATCCCGGGGGTATCCGAATGTATCCCGGCATCCAGGGGTATCCCGGTATTCCCAGGGGCGCGGGCGGGAAGCCCTATGTGAGCCTGGGGATTGGGGGCTCCTGGGGGGCTCTTGGGGGGGTTCCTGTGGGATTTGGGGGCTCCCAGGGTATTTGGGGTGTCCCGGTGGATCCCGGTGGATCCCGGGGGTATCCAGGGGTATCCCGGTATTCCCAGGGGCGCGGGTGGGAAGCCCTATGTGAGCCTGGGGATTGGGGGGTTCCTGGGGGATTCCTGGGGGATTTGGGGGCTCCCAGGGGATTTGGGGTGTCCCGGTGGATCCCGGGGTATCCAGGGGTATCCCGGTATTCCCAGGGGTATCCCGGTATTCCCAGGGGCGCGGGCAGGAAGCCCTACGTGGGCCTGGGCATTGGGGGCTCTCATGGGGCTCCCAGGGGGATTCTGCGGGATTTGGGGTGTCCCGGTGGATCCCGGGGGTATCCAGTGGATCCCGGGGGTATCCCGGGGGTATCCCATATTCCCAGGGGTATCCCGGTATTCCCAGGGGTGCCGGCGGGAAGCCCTACGTGGGCCTGGGCATTGGGGGCTCTCATGGGGCTCCCACGGGAATCCCGGGGGATTTGGGGGCTCCCAGGGGATTTGGGGTGTCCCAGTGGATCCCGGTGGATCCCGGGGGTATCCAGGGGTATCCCGGTATTCCCAGGGGTGCGGGCGGGAAGCCCTATGTGAGCTTGGGGATTGGGGGGTTCCTGGGGGATTCCTGGGGGATTTGGGGGCTCCCAGGGGATTTGGGGTGTCCCGGTGGATCCCGGGGGTATCCAGGGGTATCCCGGTATTCCCAGGGGCGCGGGCGGGAAGCCCTACGTGAGCCTGGGGATTGGGGGCTCCCAGGTGGCTCCCAGGGGATTCCCGTGGGATTTGGGGGCTCCCAGGGGATTGGGAGGCTCCTGGGGCTATCCCAGGGGTATCCCGGCACCCAGGGGTATCCCGGTATTCCCAGGGGTGCCGGCGGGAAGCCCTACGTGAGCCTGGGGATTGGGGGCTCTTTTGGGGCTCCCATGGGAATCCCGGGGGATTTGGGGGCTCCCAGGGGATTTGGGGTGTCCCAGTGGATCCCAGTGGATCCCGGGGGTATCCAGGGGTATCCCGGTATTCCCAGGGGTGCCGGCGGGAAGCCCTACGTGAGCCTGGGGATTGGGGGGTCTCATGGGGCTCCCAGGGGATTCCTGTGGGATTTGGGGGCTCCCAGGGGATTGGGGGGCTCCCGGGGCTATCCCAGGGGTATCCCAGCACCCAGGGGTATCCCGGTATTCCCAGGGGTGCCGGCGGGAAGCCCTACGTGAGCCTGGAGCAGCTCCGGGATTTCGTGAACCGGCGCCAACGGGACCCGCGGCTCAACGAGGTCCTGCACCCGCCGCTGAGCCCGGCACAGGCCCGGATCCTGGTGGAGCGCTACGAGCCGGGACGGCACTTCCGGGAACGCCGTGAGCGCCGGGAATACCGGGAATACCGGGAATGGGGATGGGAATGACGGGAATGGGGATGGGAATGACGGGACCCGCCGCTGAGCCCGGCACAGGCCCGGATCCTGGTGGAGCGCTACGAGCCGGGACGGCACTTCCGGGAGCGCCGTGAGCGCCGGGAATACCGGGAATACCGGGAATGGGGATGGGAATGACGGGAATGGGGATGGGAATGACGGGACCCGCCGCTGAGCCCGGCACAGGCCCGGATCCTGGTGGAGCGCTACGAGCCGGGACGGCACTTCCGGGAGCGCCGTGAGCAACGGGAATACCGGGAATACCGGGAATACCGGGAATGGGGGTGGGAATGACGGGAATGGGGATGGGAATGACGGGACCCGCCGCTGAGCCCGGCACAGGCCCGGATCCTGGTGGAGCGCTACGAGCCGGGACGGCACTTCCGGGAACGCCGTGAGCGCCGGGAATACCGGGAATACCGGGAATGGGGATGGGAATGGGGATGGGAATGGCGGGACCCGCCGCTGAGCCCGGCGCAGGCCCGGATCCTGGTGGAGCGCTACGAGCCGGGACGGCACTTCCGGGAGCGCCGTGAGCGCCGGGAATACCGGGAATACCGGGAATGGGGATGGGAATGACGGGAATGGGGATGGGAATAACGGGAATGGGGACGGGAATGACGGGACCCGCCGCTGAGCCCGGCACAGGCCCGGATCCTGGTGGAGCGCTACGAGCCGGGACGGCACTTCTGGGAACGCCGTGAGCGCCGGGAATACCGGGAATACCGGGAATGGGGATGGGAATGACGGGAATGGGGATGGGAATGACGGGAGCCGCCGCTGAGCCCGGTGCAGGCCTGGATCCTGGTGGAGCGCTACGAGCCGGGACGGCACTTCCGGGAGTGCCGTGAGCGCCGGGAATACCGGGAATACCGGGAATGGGGATGGGGATGGCGGGAATGGGGATGGGAATGGCGGGACCCGCCGCTGAGCCCGGCGCAGGCCCGGATCCTGGTGGAGCGCTACGAACCGGGACGGCACTTCCGGGAACGCCGTGAGCGCCGGGAATACCGGGAATGGGGATGGGAATGACAGGAATGGGGATGGGAATGACGGGAATGGGGATGGGAATGGGGATGGGAATGACGGGACCCGCTGCTGAGCCCGGCGCAGGCCCGGATCCTGGTGGAGCGCTACGAGCCGGGACGGCACTTCCGGGAACGCCGTGAGCGCCGGGAATACCGGGAATACCGGGAATGGGGATGGGAATGACGGGAATGGGGATGGGAATGGGGATGGGAATGACGGGACCCGCCGCTGAGCCCGGCGCAGGCCCGGATCCTGGTGGAGCGCTACGAGCCGGGACGGCACTTCCGGGAACGCCGTGAGCGCCGGGAATACCGGGAATACCGGGAATGGGGATGGGAATGACGGGAATGGGGATGGGAATGACGGGACCCGCCGCTGAGCCCGGCGCAGGCCCGGATCCTGGTGGAGCGCTACGAGCCAGGACGGCACTTCCGGGAGCGCCGTGAGCCGGGAATACCGGGAATACCGGGAATGGAGATGGGAATGACGGGAATGGGGATGGGAATGATGGGAATGGGGATGGGAATGACGGGACCCGCCGCTGAGCCCGGCACAGGCCCGGATCCTGGTGGAGCGCTACGAGCCGGGACGGCACTTCCGGGAACGCCGTGAGCCGGGAATACCGGGAATACCGGGAATGGGGATGGGAATGACGGGAATGGGGATGGGAATGGCGGGAATGGGGGTGGGAATGGGGATGGGAATGACGGGACCCGCCGCTGAGCCCGGCGCAGGCCCGGATCCTGGTGGAGCGCTACGAGCCGGGACGGCACTTCCGGGAACGCCGTCAGCACCGGGAATACCGGGAATGGGGATGGGAATGACAAGAATGGGGATGGGAATGGCGGGAATGGGGGTGGGAATGGGGATGGGAATGACGGGACCCGCCGCTGAGCCCGGCACAGGCCCGGATCCTGGTGGAGCGCTACGAGCCGGGACGGCACTTCCGGGAACGCCGTGAGCGCCGGGAATACCGGGAATACCGGGAATGGGGATGGGAATGGCGGGAATGGGGATGGGGATGGCGGGACCCGCCGCTGAGCCCGGCACAGGCCCGGATCCTGGTGGAGCGCTACGAGCCGGGACGGCACTTCCGGGAACGCCGTGAGCGCCGGGAATACCGGGAATACCGGGAATGGGGGTGGGAATGACGGGAATGGGGATGGGAATGGGGATGGGAATGGCGGGACCCGCCGCTGAGCCCGGCACAGGCCCGGATCCTGGTGGAGCGCTACGAGCCGGGACGGCACTTCCGGGAGCGCCGTGAGCACCGGGAATACCGGGAATACCGGGAATGGGGATGGGAATGACGGGAATGGGGATGGGAATGGGGATGGGAATGACGGGACCCGCCGCTGAGCCCGGCGCAGGCCCGGATCCTGGTGGAGCGCTACGAGCCGGGACGGCACTTCCGGGAACGCCGTGAGCGCCGGGAATACCGGGAATACCGGGAATGGGGATGGGAATGACGGGAATGGGGATGGGAATGACGGGACCCGCCGCTGAGCCCGGCGCAGGCCCGGATCCTGGTGGAGCGCTACGAGCCAGGACGGCACTTCCGGGAGCGCCGTGAGCCGGGAATACCGGGAATACCGGGAATGGAGATGGGAATGACGGGAATGGGGATGGGAATGATGGGAATGGGGATGGGAATGACGGGACCCGCCGCTGAGCCCGGCACAGGCCCGGATCCTGGTGGAGCGCTACGAGCCGGGACGGCACTTCCGGGAACGCCGTGAGCCGGGAATACCGGGAATACCGGGAATGGGGATGGGAATGACGGGAATGGGGATGGGAATGGCGGGAATGGGGGTGGGAATGGGGATGGGAATGACGGGACCCGCCGCTGAGCCCGGCGCAGGCCCGGATCCTGGTGGAGCGCTACGAGCCGGGACGGCACTTCCGGGAACGCCGTCAGCGCCGGGAATACCGGGAATGGGGATGGGAATGACAAGAATGGGGATGGGAATGGCGGGAATGGGGGTGGGAATGGGGATGGGAATGACGGGACCCGCCGCTGAGCCCGGCACAGGCCCGGATCCTGGTGGAGCGCTACGAGCCGGGACGGCACTTCCGGGAACGCCGTGAGCGCCGGGAATACCGGGAATACCGGGAATGGGGATGGGAATGGCGGGAATGGGGATGGGGATGGCGGGACCCGCCGCTGAGCCCGGCACAGGCCCGGATCCTGGTGGAGCGCTACGAGCCGGGACGGCACTTCCGGGAACGCCGTGAGCGCCGGGAATACCGGGAATACCGGGAATGGGGGTGGGAATGACGGGAATGGGGATGGGAATGGGGATGGGAATGGCGGGACCCGCCGCTGAGCCCGGCACAGGCCCGGATCCTGGTGGAGCGCTACGAGCCGGGACGGCACTTCCGGGAGCGCCGTGAGCACCGGGAATACCGGGAATACCGGGAATGGGGATGGGAATGGCGGGAATGGGGATGGGAATGACGGGAATGGGGATGGGAATAACGCGAATGGGGACGGGGCGGCACTTCTGGGAGCGCCGTGAGCGCGGGAATACCAGGAATGATCGGAATGACGGGAATGACGGGGAGGGGGACAGGGTGCCACTTCCGGGAGCGCCGTGAGCGCCAGGAATAATGGGAATGACAGGAATGACGGGGATGGGGCGGCACTTCTGGGAGCGCCGTGAGCGCGGGATACTGGGAATACCAGGAATGGGGGGAACGGGGACGGGCCGGCACTTCTGGGAGCGCCGGGAGCGCCAGGAATACCGGGAATAGCGGGAATGATGGGAATGACAGGAATACCGGGAATGCCAGGAATACCGGGAATTGGGACAGGGCGGCACTTCCGGGAGCGCCGGGATAGCGGGAAGAGCGGGAATAACGGGAATGGGGACGGGGCGGCACTTCCAGGAACGCTGGGAATACCAGGAATAGCAGGAATAGTGGGAATGGGGACGGGGCGGTACTTCCGGGAGCGCCGTGAGCGGCGGGATACCGGGAATGACGGGAATACCGGGAATAGGGGGAATGACCGGAATACCGGGAATACCAGGAATGGGAACGGGAAGGACGGGAATGGGGACGGGGCGCCACTTCCGGGAGCGCCGGGAGCGCGGGAACACCGGGAATACCGGGAATAGTGGGAATGGGGCGGCACTTCCGGGAGTGCTTGGAGCCCCGGGAATACTAGGAATAGTGGAATGGGGGATGGGGGATTCCTATTCCCGGGAATAGGAATGGGGATGGGAACAGGGACGGGGCAGCACTTCCGGGAGCGCCGGGAGCGCCGGGATACCGGGAATAACGGGAATAGCAGGAATAGTGGGAATGGGGACGGGAAAGATGGGAATGGAGGGGAATGGGGATGGGGCGGCACTTCCAGGAGCGCCATGAGCCTGGGAACGCTGGGAATGCTGGGAATGGGGACGGGAATGCTGGGAATGGGGACGGGAATGCTGGGAATGGGGACAGGAATGGGGAGGAACAGGGACTGGAAGAACGGGAATGGGGATGAGGCACCACTTTGCGAGCGCCGTGAGCCCGGGAATAACAGGAATGCCGGGAATAACGGGAATGGGGACAGGAGCGCCGGGAAGGGGAATGCTCCATGGAGGCGTTCGGGGGGATTCCCGTTATCCTGTTATCCCGTTGCAGAGCAGCTCTCCATGGAGGCGTTCGGGGGTGTTCCCATTCCCATTATGCCGTTCCCATTCCCATTATCCCATTCCCATTCCCATTCCAGAGCAGCTCTCCATGGAGGCGTTCGGGGGGGTTCCCATTCCCATTATGCCGTTCCCATTCCCATTATCCCATTCCAGAGCAGCTCTCCATGGAGACGTTCGGCTGCTTCCTGGGGGTTCCCATTCCCATTATCCCATTCCCATTCTGGTTATCCCGTTGCAGAGCAGCTCTCCATGGAGGCGTTTGGGGGGTTCCCGTTCCCATTCCCGTTATCCCATTCCCATTATCCCATTCCCATTCCAGAGCAGCTCTCTATGGAGGTCGTTGGGGGGTTTCCTGGGGATTCCCATTCCCATTATCCCGTTCCCATGATCCCATTCCCATTCCCATTCCAGAGCAGCTCTCCATGGAGGTGTTCGGGCGGGTTCCCATTCCCATTATCCCATTCCCGTTATCCCATTATCCCATTCCCATTCCAGAGCAGCTCTCCATGGAGGCGTTCGGCCGCTTCCCGGGGGTTCCCATTCCCATTATCCCATTCCCATTCCCGTTATCCCATTATCCCATTCCAGAGCAGCTCTCCATGGAGGCGTTCGGGGGGGTTCCCATTCCCATTATCCCATTCCCATTATCCCATTCCCATTCCCATTATCCCATTCCCATTCCCGTTATCCCGTTATCCCATTCCAGAGCAGCTCTCCATGGAGGCGTCCGGGGGGTTCCCGTTCCCATTCCCATTATCCCATTCCCATTATCCCATTCCTGTTATCCCGTTATCCCATTCCAGAGCAGCTCTCCATGGAGGCGTTCGGGGGGGTTCCCATTCCCATGATCCCATTCCCATGATCCCATTCCCATTATCCCATTCCCATTCCCATGATCCCATTCCCATGATCCCATTCCCATTCCAGAGCAGCTCTCCATGGAGGCGATCGGGGGGTTCCTATTCCCTTTATCCCATTATCCCATTCCCATTATCCCATTCCAGAGCAGCTCTCCATGGAGGCGTTCGGGGGGGTTCCCATTCCCGTTATCCCATTATCCCATTCCCATTATCCCGTTATCCCATTCCAGAGCAGCTCTCCATGGAGGCGTTCGGGGGTGTTCCCATTCCCATTCCCGTTATCCCATTATCCCATTCCCGTTATCCCATTCCAGAGCAGCTCTCCATGGAGGCGTTCGGGGGGGTTCCCATTCTCATTATCCCATTATCCCATTCCCATTATCCCATTATCCCATTCCAGAGCAGCTCTCCATGGAGGCGTTCGGGGGGGTTCCTATTCCCTTTATCCCATTATCCCATTCCCATTATCCCATTATCCCATTCCAGAGCAGCTCTCCATGGAGGCGTTCGGGGCGGTTCCTATTCCCTTTATCCCATTCCCATTCCCGTTATCCCATTATCCCATTCCAGAGCAGCTCTCCATGGAGGCGTCCGGGGGGGTTCCCATTCCCATTATCCCATTATCCCATTCCAGAGCAGCTCTCCATGGAGGCGTCCGGGGGTGTTGCCATTCCCGTTATCCCATTATCCCGTTATCCCATTCCAGAGCAGCTCTCCATGGAGGCGTTCGGGGGTGTTCCCATTCCCATTCCCGTTATCCCATTATCCCATTATCCCATTATCCCATTCCAGAGTAGCTCTCCATGGAGGCGTTCGGGGGGGTTCCTATTCCCTTTATCCCATTCCCATTCCCATTATCCCATTCCCATTCCAGAGCAGCTCTCCATGGAGGCGTTCGGCCGCTTCCTGGGGGGGGACGAGAACAGCATCGTCCCCGCGGAGCTGCTGGGGCTGCACCAGGACATGACCCAACCGCTGAGCAGCTACTTCATCAACTCCTCCCACAACACCTACCTCACCGGTACGGATAACGGGATAACGGGAATGGGAATGGGATAATGGGGATGGGATAATGGGGATGGGATAATGGGGATGGGATAACGGGGATGGGAGCGGGAACGGCACCGCGGGACACCAGGACATGACCCAACCGCTGAGCAGCTACTTCATCAACTCCTCCCACAACACCTACCTCACCGGTATGGATCGGGAATGGGATAACGGGAATGGGAATGGGATAATGGGGATGGGATAATGGGGATGGGATAACGGGGATGGGAGCGGGAACGGCACCGCGGGGCACCAGGACATGACCCAACCGCTGAGCAGCTACTTCATCAACTCCTCCCACAACACCTACCTCACCGGTACGGATAACGGGATAATGGGATCGGGATCACGGGAATGGGATAATGGGGATGGGATAATGGGGATGGGATAATGGGGATGGGAGCGGGAACGGCACCGCGGGGCACCAGGACATGACCCAACCGCTGAGCAGCTACTTCATCAACTCCTCCCACAACACCTACCTCACCGGTACGGATAACGGGATAACGGGAATGGGATCGGGATAACGAGAATGGGAATGGGATAATGGGGATGGGATAACGGGGATGGGATAACGGGGATGGGATAACGGGATAACGGGGATGGGAATGGGATAATGGGGATGGGATAACGGGATAACGGGGATGGGAGCGGGAACGGCGCCGCGGGGCACCAGGACATGACCCAACCGCTGAGCAGCTACTTCATCAACTCCTCCCACAACACCTACCTCACCGGTACGGATAACGGGATAACGGGAATGGGAATGGGATAACGGGAATGGGATAACGGGATAACGGGGATGGGAGCGGGAACGGCACCGCGGGGCACCAGGACATGACCCAACCGCTGAGCAGCTACTTCATCAACTCCTCCCACAACACCTACCTCACCGGTACGGATCGGGAATGGGATCGGGATAACGGGAATGGGATAATGGGGATGGGATAATGGGGATGGGATAACGGGGATGGGAACGGGAACGGCACCGCGGGGCACCAGGACATGACCCAACCGCTGAGCAGCTACTTCATCAACTCCTCCCACAACACCTACCTCACCGGTACGGATAACGGGATAACGGGAATGGGATCGGGATAACGGGAATGGGATCACGGGATAACGGGGATGGGAGCGGGAACGGCACCGCGGGGCACCAGGACATGACCCAACCGCTGAGCAGCTACTTCATCAACTCCTCCCACAACACCTACCTCACTGGTACGGATAACGGGATAACGGGAATGGGAATGGGATAACGGGAATGGGATAACGGGATAACGGGGATGGGAGCGGGAACGGCACCGCGGGGCACCAGGACATGACCCAACCGCTGAGCAGCTACTTCATCAACTCCTCCCACAACACCTACCTCACCGGTACGGATAACGGGATAACGGGAATGGGAATGGGATAATGGGGATGGGATAACGGGATCACGGGATAACGGGGATGGGAGCGGGAACGGCACCGCGGGGCACCAGGACATGACCCAACCGCTGAGCAGCTACTTCATCAACTCCTCCCACAACACCTACCTCACCGGTACGGATAACGGGATAACGGGAATGGGAATGGGATAATGGGGATGGGATAACGGGGATGGGAGCGGGAACGGCACCGCGGGGCACCAGGACATGACCCAACCGCTGAGCAGCTACTTCATCAACTCCTCCCACAACACCTACCTCACCGGTACGGATAACGGGATAACGGGAATGGGAATGGGATAATGGGAATGGGATAACGGGATAACGGGGATGGGAGCGGGAACGGCACCGCGGGGCACCAGGACATGACCCAACCGCTGAGCAGCTACTTCATCAACTCCTCCCACAACACCTACCTCACCGGTACGGATAACGGGATAACGGGAATGGGAATGGGATAATGGGAATGGGATAACGGGATAACGGGGATGGGAGCGGGAACGGCACCGCGGGGCACCAGGACATGACCCAACCGCTGAGCAGCTACTTCATCAACTCCTCCCACAACACCTACCTCACCGGTACGGATAACGGGATAACGGGAATGGGATAACGGGAATGGGATCACGGGATCACGGGATAACGGGGATGGGAGCGGGAACGGCACCGCGGGGCACCAGGACATGACCCAACCGCTGAGCAGCTACTTCATCAACTCCTCCCACAACACCTACCTCACCGGTACGGATAACGGGAATGGGATCGGGATCACGGGAATGGGATAATGGGATAATGGGAATGGGAACAGGAATGGCACCGCAGGGCGGGCAGGGGCAGCTACTTCTTCAACTCCTCCCACAACACCTATCTCCCCGGTAAGGATTGGGAATGGGATAATGGGATAACGGGAATAACGGGAATGGGATAATGGGAATGGGATAATGGGAATGGGAACAGGAGCATCCCCAATGTCCCCATGTCACAGCGGGCCAGCTGGCGGGTCCCTCCTCGGTCGAGATGGGGGATCCCCATGTCCCCAATGTCCCCAATGTCCCCAATGTCCCCAATGACCATGTCCCCATGTCCCTGACCTTGTCCCCAATGTCCCCATTGTCACAGCCGGCCAGCTGGCGGGTCCCTCCTCCGTCGAGATGGGGGATCCCCATGTCCCCAATGTCCCCAATGTCCCCAATGTCCTCAATGTCCCCAATGTCCCCAATGTCCCCAGTGTCCCCAATGTCCCCATGTCACAGCTGGCCAGCTGGCGGGTCCCTCGTCCGTCGAGATGGGGGATCCCCATGTCCCCAATGTCCCCAATGTCCCCAATGTCCCCAATGTCCCCATTGTCACAGCCGGCCAGCTGGCGGGTCCCTCGTCCGTCGAGATGGGGGATCCCCATGTCCCCAATGTCCCCAATGTCCCCAATGTCCCCAGTGTCCCCAGTGTCCCCAATGTCCCCAATGTCCCCAATGTCCTCAATGTCCCCAATGTCCCCAATGTCCCCATGTCACAGCCGGCCAGCTGGCGGGTCCCTCCTCCGTCGAGATGGGGGATCCCCATGTCCCCAATGTCCCCAATGTCCCCAATGTCCCCATTGTCACAGCCGGCCAGCTGGCGGGTCCCTCCTCCGTCGAGATGGGGGATCCCCATGTCCCCATGTCCTCAATGTCCTCAATGTCCCCAGTGTCCCCAATATCCTCAATGTCCTCAATGTCCCCAATGTCCCCATGTCACAGCCGGCCAGCTGGCGGGTCCCTCCTCCGTCGAGATGTACCGCCAGGTCCTGCTCCGGGGCTGCCGCTGCATCGAGCTGGACTGTTGGCAGGGCCGCCCGCCCGACGAGGAGCCCTTCGTCACCCACGGCTTCACCATGACCACCGAGATCCCCTTCAAGGTGACACAACACCCGAACGGGGCCACAACCCCCAAAACCCCCAAAAATCCACCCAAAATGCACCCAAAATCCACCCAAATCCCAGCGGGATCCCCACACCCCAGCGTCCTCCCCCCCGGCTACACCGTGACCACCGAGATCCCCTTCAAGGTGACACAACACCCGAACGGGGCCACAACCCACAAAACCCCCAAAAACCCACCCAAAATCCACCCAAAATCCACCCTGAATCCCAGCGGGATCCCCACACCCCGGCGTCCTCCCCCCCGGCTACACCGTGACCACCGAGATCCCCTTCAAGGTGACACAACACCCGAACGGGGCCACAACCCCCAAAACACCCCCCAAACCCACCCAAAATCCACCCCAAACCCCCCAAAAACCCACCCAAAATCCACCCAAATCCCAGCGGGATCCCCACACCCCGGCAGTGCCCCCCCCCCGGCTACACCGTGACCACCGAGATCCCCTTCAAGGTGACGACAACACCCGGAACGGGGCCACAACCCCCAAAACCCCCAAAAACCCACCCAAAATCCACCGAAACGCACCCAAAACCCACCCTGAATCCCAGTGGGATCCCCACACCGCGGCATCCTCCTGCCCAGCTACACCGTGACCACCGAGATCCCCTTCAAGGTGACACAACACCCGAACGGGGCCACAAGCCCCAAAACACCCCCCAAACCCACCCAAAATCCACCCAAAACCCACCGAAACGCACCCATAATGCACCCAAAACCCAGCGGGATCCCCACACCCCGGCAGTGCCCCCCCCGACTACACCATGACCACCGAGTCCCCCCTTCAAGGTGACACAACACCCGAACGGGGCCACAACCCCCAGAACACCCCCCAAAACCCACCCAAAATCCACCCAAATCCCAGCGGGATCCCCACACCCCGGCGTCCTCCCCCCCGGCTACACCGTGACCACTGAGATCCCCTTCAAGGTGACAACAACACCCGAACGGGGCCACAACCCCCAAAACACCCCCAAAACCCATCGAAAAACCCCCTAAACCCACCCAAAATCCACCCAAATCCCAGCGGGATCCCCACACCCCAGCAGTGCCCGCCCCCCGGCTTCACCATGACCACCGAGACCCCCTTCAAGGTGACAACAACACCTGGAACGGCCTCGGGAACCCAGCCGTGCCCCACAACCCCCGAAACACCCCCAAAATCCACCCAAAACCCACCCAAAACCCAGCGGGATCCCCACACCCCGGCAGTGCCCCCCCGACTACACCGTGACCACCGAGACCCCCTTCAAGGTGACAACAACAACCGAACGGGGCCTCCCGACCCCAAAACGCCCCAAAATCCACCCAAAACCCACCCTGAATCCCAGTGGGATCCCCACACCCCGGCGTCCTCCCCCGGCTACACCGTGACCACCGAGACCCCCCTTCAAGGTGACCAAAAACACCCGAAATGGCCCCAAAAGCGGCCTCCATAATCCCAGCTGTGCTCCAGAACCCCCAAAGCCTCCCAAAACCCAGAAACCGCCCCAAAAACCTCCCCGAAATCCCAGAAACCTCCCCAAAACCCCTGAAACCTCCCCAAAACCCCAGAAACCTCCCCAAAATGGCAGAACCGCCCCCCAAAACCCCGGAAACCTCCTCAAAAACCCACCGAAACTCCAGAAACCTCCCCGAAATCCCAGGAACCTCCCCAAAATGCCAAAAAACCCCAAAACCCCAGAAATCTCCCCAAAACCCCCCAAACCTCCCCAAAATCCCAGAAATCTCCCCAAAATCCCAGAAATGCCCCCCAAAACCCCAGAAATCTCCCCAAACCCTCAAAGTCCCAGGAACCTTCCTAAAACCCCAGAAACGCCCCCCAAAATCCCAGAAATCTCCCCAAAATCCCAGAAACCTCCCCAAAATGCCAGAACCGCCCCCCCAAACACCGGAAACCTCCTGAAAAACCCTCCAAAACTCCAGAAACCTCCCCGAAATCCCAGGAACCTCCCCAAAATGCCAAAAAAAAACCCAAAACCCCAGAAATCTCCCCAAAACCCCCCAAACCTCCCCAAAATCCCAGAAATCTCCCCAAAATCCCAGAAATGCCCCCCAAAACCCCGAAGTCCCAGGAACCTTCCTAAAACCCCAGAAATGCCCCCCAAAACCCCAGAAATCTCCCCAAAACCCCCAAACCTCCCCAAAATGCCAGAAATCTCCCCAAAATCCCAGCAACGCCCCCCAAAACCCCACAACCCCCCCAAAAGGTGTCTCTGCATTTTGGGGGAGTCTCCGTGTTTTGGGGGGTTTCTCTGCGTTTTTGGGGGATCTCCAGGTTTTTGGGGGTGTCTCCACGTTTTAGGGGGGTCTCTGCATTTTGGGGGGTCTCCGTGTTTTGGGGGGTCTCCACGTTTGGGGAGGCTCTTCGTGTTTTGGGGAGTGTCTCCGTGTTTTTGGGGTGTCTCCACGTTTTGGGGGTGTCTCTGCGTTTTGGGGGAGTCTCCTCGTTTTGGGGGTGTCTGTGTTTTGGGGGGTCTCCATGTTTTGGGGGGGCTCTTCGTGTTTTGGGGTTTCTCTGCGTTTTGGGGGTGTCTCCACATTTTTGGGGGTGTCTCCACGTTTTGGGGGGGTGTCTCCGTGTTTTTGGGGTGTCTCCACGTTTTGGGGGTGTCTCTGTGTTTTGGAGGGGTCTCCACATCTTGGGGGTGTCTCTGCGTTTTTGGGGTTTCTCTGTGTTTCGGGGGTGTCTCCCCATTTTGGGGGTTTCCCCCCATTTCGAGGGTGTCTCCCCATTTCGGGGGTGTCTCCATGTTTTCGGAGGGTCTCCATGTTTTTGGGGGTGTCTCCGTATTTTTGGGGTGTCTCCGTGTTTTTGGGGTGTCTCCCTGTTTTGGGGGTATCTCTGCGTTTTTGGAGTTTCTCCACGTTTTGGGGGTGCCTCTGTGTTTTGGAGTTTCTCTGTGTTTTGGGGTGCCTCTGTTTTGGGGGGTCTCCACATTTTGGGGGTGTCTCCGTGTTTTGGGGGGTTTCTCTGTGTTTTGGGCGGTGTCTCCCCGTTTCGGGGGTTTCTCCACGTTTTCGGAGGGTCTCCATGTTTTTGGGAGTGTCTCCGTATTTTGGGGGTGTCTCCCCGTTTTTGGGGTTTCTCCACGTTTTTGGGGTGTCTCTGCGTTTTAGGGGGAGTCTCCGTGTTTTCGGGGGGGTCTCCAGGTTTTTGGGGGTGTTTCCACATTTTGGGGGTTTCTCTGTTTTTGGGGGTGTCTCCCCATTTCGGGGGTGTCTCTGCATTTTAGGGGGAGTCTCCGTGTTTTTGGGGGGTCTCCAGGTTTTTGGGGGTGTCTCCCCGTTTTGGGGGGTTTCTCCACGTTTTTGGGGGGTCTCCGTGTTTTTTGGGGTGTCTCCCCGTTTTGGGGGTTTCTCCACGTTTTGGGGGTGTCTCTGCGTTTTAGGGAGAGTCTTTGCGTTTTCGGGGTGTCTCCAGGTTTTTGGGGGTGTTTCCACATTTTGGGGGTTTCTCCGTGTTTTTGGGGGGTGTCTCCCCGTTTTGGGGGGTTTCTCCACGTTTTTGGGGGTGTCTCCCCGTTTTGGGGGTTTCTCTGTGTTTTGGGGGGTGTCTCCCTGTCTTGGGGGTGTTTCTACATTTTGGGGGTTTCTCTGTGTTTTCGGGGGGTGTCTCCCCGTTTTGGGGGGTTTCTCCCCGTTTTTTGAGGTTTCTCTCCGTTTCGGGGGTGTCTCCCCGTTTCGGGGGTGTCTCCCCGTTTTGGGGGGTTTCTCCACGTTTTGGGGGTGTCTCCCCGTTTTGGGGGGTTTCTCCCCGTTTTTTGGGGTTTCTCCCCATTTCGGGGGTGTCTCCAGGTTTTTGGGGGTGTCTCCCCGTTTTGGCGGGTGTCTCCCCGTTTTTTGGGGTTTCTCCCCATTTCGGGGGTTTCTCCCCGTTTTGGGGGTGTCTCCCCGTTTTTTGGGGTTTCTCCCCATTTCGGGGGTGTCTCCCCGTTTCGGGGTCCCCCCCCGACCCCCCCGTGTCCCGGTGTCCCCAGGACGTCATCGAGGCCATCGCCGAAAGCGCCTTCAAGACGTCCCCGTTCCCCGTGATCCTCTCGTTCGAGAACCACGTGGACTCGTGAGGGCCCCCCCCGGACCCCCCCCGGACCCCCCCGGGACCCCCCCGAGCCCCGGGAACCCCCCCCGAAACACAGAAACACCCAAAATGGGGAAAATTCCCCCCCAAAAGACCCCAAAAGGGGTTGGGGGGGGGTCTCCATCCCCCAGCCCGGGCCCCCCCCCCCCAATGCGTGACCCCCCCCACGGGGACCCCCCCCCCACGCGTGACCCCCCCCTCCCACGGGGAACCCACTCATGACCTCCCCCCCGTGACCCCCCCATGCGTGACCTCCCCCATGTGACCTCCCCCATGGGGATCCCCCCCGTGCGTGACACCCCCCCCACCCGTGTCCCCCTACCCATGACCCCCCCCACGCATGACCCCCCCCGCGTGTCCCCCCCACCCGTGTCCCCCCAGGCACCCCCACGTGTCCCCCACGTGACCCCCCCCAACCCGTGACACCCCCACGTGTGCCCCCCCAGTGACGCCCCAACTGTGACCCCCCCCACGCGTGACCCCCCCACCCGTGTCCCCCTCACCTGTGACCCCTCCCCAACCCGTGGCCCCCCCACGCGTGCCCCCCCGTCCCCCCATGTGACCCCCCCGTGACCCCCCTGCGTGTCCCCCCCACGCGTGACCCTCCCCATGTCCCCCCACGTGACCCCCCCACCCGTGTCCCCCCACCCGTGACCTCCTGCGTGACCCCCCCGCGTGTCCCTCCCCCCCGTGTGTCCCCCCCATGCGTGTCCCCCCCCATGTGACCCCCCACCCGTACCCCCCCACCCGTGACCCCCCCATGTGTGCCCCCCTGTGTCCCCCCCACATGTCCCCCCCCGCGTGTGACCCCCCCACCCATGACCCCCCGCCCGTGTCCCCCTACCCGTGACCCCCCCCACGCGTGACCCCCCCCACCCGTGACCCCCCCACGCGTGACGCGTGACCCCCCCCACCCGAGACCCCCCATGCAATGACCCCCCTGTTGTCACCCCAACCTGTGACCCCCCACGTGACCCCCCCGTGTCCCCCCGTGACCCCCCGTGCCCCCCATGTGTCCCCCCGCCATGTCCCCCCCACGCGTGTCCCTCCCATCCCCCCCGCGTCCCCCCCGCGTGACCCCCCGTGTCCCCCCCCCGCGTCCCCCTCCCGTGACCTCCCCCACGCGTGTCCCCCCCCAGGTCCCCCCCCATGTCCCCCCCACGCGTGTCCCCCCCCCGTGACCCCCCCCACGTGTGTCCCCCCCCACGCGTGTCCCCCCATGTCCCCCCCACACGTGTCCCCCCCCGCGTCCCCCCGTGCCCCCCGTGTGTCCCCCCCACGCGTGTCCCCCCCCGCATCCCCCCGTGCCCCCCGTGTGTCCCCCCCACGTCCCTCCCATGTCTCCCCCACGTGTGTCCCCCCCCGCCTCCCCCCGTGTCCCCCCCC
>NW_028290175.1:0-23607 GCF_059628265.1 Tinamus guttatus | reverse complement strand
GGTTACACGAGGTTCCTTGCACGGGGGGGCTTTTACACGGGGGGCTTTTACATGAGGGCTCTTGCACGAGGGTCCTTGCACAGGGGTTTTTGCACGAGGGTCCTTGCACAGGGGGTTTTGCACGGGGGGCTCTTGCACGGGGGCCACAAGGGCTGTTTGCACAAGGGCTCTTGCACAAGGCTCCTTGCACGAGGGTTTTTACACAGGGCCTCCTTGCACGAGAGCTCTTGCACGAGGACTCCTTGCACGATGGTTCCTTGCACAACAGCTCCTTGCACGAGAGCTCTTGCACGATGGTTCCTTGCACGATGGTTCCTTGCACGACCGCTCCTTGCACGACGGCTCCTTGCACACGGGCTCTTGCACGAGGGTTCCTTGCACTAAGGGCTCTTGCACGAGGGCTCTTGCACGAGGGCTCTTGCACGAGGGCTTTTGCACAGGGGCTCTTGCACGAGGGCTCTTGCACAATGGTTCCTTGCACGAGGGCTCTTGCACAGGGGCTCTTGCACAAGGGCTCTTGCACAATGGTTCCTTGCACTAAGGCTCTTGCACAAGGCTCCTTGCACGAGAACTCTTGCACGATGGTTCCTTGGCACGACGGTTCCTTGCACGACGGCTCCTTGCATGATGGCTCCTTGCATTATGGTTCCTTGCACAAGGGCTCTTGCACGAGGGTTCCTTGCACTAAGGCTCTTGCACGAGAGCTCTTCCACGACACTTCCTTGCACTACGGTTCCTTGCACAATGGTTCCTTGCACGAGAGCTCTTGCACGATGGTTCCTTGCACAGGGGGCTCTTGCACAAGGGTTTTTGCATGGGAGCTCTTGCACTACGGTTCCTTGCACGATGGTTCCTTGCACGAGGGTCCTCGCACGGGGACTCTTGCATGAGGGATTTGCACGGGGGGTCCTTGCACGAGGGCTCTTGCACGAGGGTTCCTTGCACAGGGGTCCTTGCACGAGGGCTCTTGCACTAAGGCTCTTGCACGGGGGTCCTTGCACAATGGTTCCTTGCACGGGGGTCTTTGCACGGGGTTTTTGCACGGGGGTTTTTGCACGGGGGTTTTTGCACAGGGGCCCTTGCACGGGGGTCCTTGCACAACGGTTCCTTGCACGGGGATTTTTGCACGGGGGGTTTTTGCACGAGGGTCTTTGCACGGGACTCTTGCACTAAGGCTCTTGCACTAGGGCTCTTGCACGGGGGTTTTTGCACAAGGGTCTTTGCACAGGGACCCTTGCACTAAGGCTCTTGCACTAGGGCTCTTGCACGGGGTTTTTGCACGGGGGTTTTTGCACGGGGGTCTTTGCACGGGGACTCTTGCACTAGGGGCTCTTGCACTAGGGTTTTTGCACGGGGGTTTTTGCACGGGGGTTTTTGCACGAGGGTCTTTGCACAGGGACCCTTGCACTAAGGCTCTTGCACGAGGGTCTTTGCCACGGGGGTTTTGCACGGGGTTTTTGCACGGGGGCTCCCCGCTCACCCCTCTGTCTCTCCCCTGCCCCGGACGGTGCAGACGGTGCCCACGAGTGTGAGTCGGGGGGTCCATAGGGGCCCTCAGGGTGTCCCCGAGCTCCCTATAGGGTGCTGGGAGGGGGGGGTCTCGGGGGGGGGCGGAATTATGGGGTCCCTGAGGTCCCTATGGGGTCCCTATAGGTGCTGGGGGGGCTCTGGGGTCTGTAGAGGGTCTTGGGGGAGGGGTGGTCCTTGAGGTCCCTATAGGGTCCCTGAGTCCCCAGTGTGTCCCCAGGGGTCCCTATAGGGTCATTGGGGGGTCCCTGAGTCCCCAGTGGGTCCCTGGGGGTCCCTATAGGGTTGTTGGGGGGGTCCCTGAGGTCCCCAGTGTGTCCCCAGGGGTCCCTATAGGGTCATTGGGGGGTCCCTGAGTCCCCAGCGAGTCCCTGAGGGTCCCTATAGGGTCACTGGGGGGTCCCTGAGGGTCCCCAGTGGGTTCCCTGAGTCCCCATTGCGTCCCTGGGGGGTCCTTATAGGGTCCCCGGGGGTCCCTGAGTCCTCAGCGGGTCCCCAGGGGTCCCTATAGGGTCATTGGGGGTCCCCAGCAGTTCCAGGGGGTCCTATAGGGTCCCCAGCAGGTCCCTGAGTCCCCAGCGGGTCCCCAGAGGTCCCTATAGGGTTGTTGGGGGATCCCTGAGGTCCCTATAGGGTCATCGGGGGGTCTCTGAGTCCCCAGCAGTTCCAGGGGGTCCCCATAGGGTCCCCAGCAGGTCCCTGAGTCCCCAGCAGGTCCCGGGGGTCCCTATAGAGTCCCCAGCAGGTCCCGAGGGTCCCTATAGGGTCCCCAGGGGTTCCCGGGGGTCCCGCCGCTCCCGGGGGTCCCTATAGGGTCCCCAGCAGGTCCCTGAGTCCCCGGGGGTCCCTATAGGATCCCGCCACTCCCGGGGGTTCCCAGCAGGTCCCGGGGGTCCCTATAGGATCCCGCCGCTCCCGGGGGTCCCGGGGGTTCCCAGCAGGTCCCTATAGGGTCCCTATAGGGGTCCCGGCGGTCCCGGCGGTCCCTATATTGACCCCCCCCCCGTGCCCCCCCCCCCCCGCAGTGCTGCAGCCCCCCGCGCTCCTGGAGCAGCCCCCGGAGCAGCTCGTGGTGTTCCCCAGCGATGACGTCATCCTCAAGTGCGCGGCCAGCGGCCGCCCCGCGCCGCGGTGAGGGGCTGCGGTGTGCGGGGACACGTGACCCCGCGTCCCCTGTGTACCCGTGTCCCCGTGTCCCCATGACCCCCCGCCGTGTCCCCAGTGTCCCGTGTCCCCGTGTCCCCTGTGTACCCGTGCCCCCGTGTCCCCCGCCGTGTCCCCATGACCCCCCACCGTGTCCCCGTGTCCCCTGTGTCCCCGTGTCCCCCGTGTTCCCAGTGTCCCATGTCTCCCCGTGTCCCTGCTGTGCCCCGTGTCCCCCAGTGTCCCCATGTCCCCTGTGTCCCCGCATCCCCCAGTGTCCCCCGCCGTGTCCCCCACCATGTCCCCGTGTCCCCGTGTCCCCTGTGACCCCGTGTCCCCCAGTGTCCCCTGTGTCCCCGTGTCCCCATGACACCACCGCTGTGTCCCCGTGCCCCCACCGTGTCCCCTGTGTCCCCGTGTCCCCACGTCCCCCACCGTGTGTCCCCGTGTCCCCTGTGTCCCCTCTGTCCCCATGTCCCCCACCGTGTCCCCCGCCGTGTCCCCATGACCCCCCGCCATGTCCCCGTGTCCCCCACCATGTCCCTTGTGTCCTCATGTCCCCATGTGCCCCACCGTGTCCCCATGTCCCCTGTGTCCCCGTGTCCCCCTCCGTGTCCCCCTCCGTGTCCCCGTGTCCCTGTTGTGACCCCGTGTCCCCCAGTGTCCCCCGCCGTGTCCCCTGTGTCCCCCGTGTCCCCCAGTTTCCCTGCTGTGACCGCGTGTCTCCTGTCCCTCCGTGTCCCCCCGTGTCCCTGTGTCCCCCTGTGCCTCCAGTGTCCCCATGTCCCCCCGTGTCCCCTGTGTCCCCGTGTCCCTGTTGTGCCCCGTGTCCCCCACTGTGTCCCTGTGTCCCCTGTGTCCCCTTGTCCCTGCTGTGACCTCGTGTGTCCCCCTGTGTCCCCCAGTGTCCCCGTGTCCCTCAGTGTCCCTGCTGTGACCCCGTGTCCCGTGTCCCCCTTCTCCCCTCGTGTCCCCCGTGTCCCTGCCGTGTCCTCGGTGTCCCTGCTGTGCCCCGTGTCCCCCCACCATGTCCCTGGTGTCCCCCTGCATTCCCCCACCATGTTCCTCGATGTCCCCCCATGTCCCTGATGTCCCCCTGATGTCCCCTGATGTCCCCGCCATGTCCCTCCCCACCCCTGCCACCCCCCTCAGTGTCCCCTGGTGTCCCCCACGGTGTCCCCTGCCTTGGTGACACCCCCGTCCCCCACAGGTACCGCTGGACCCGCGAGGACGAGCCCTTCGAGCCCTCCATGTCCCCCTGATGTCCCCTGGTGTCCCCTCCATGTCCCCTGGTGTCCCCTCCATGTCCCCTTTGTGTCCCCTGCCACCCCCCGCGTTGTCCCCTGCCTGGTGACACCCCTGTCCCTCACAGGTACCACTGGACGCGCGAGGACGAGCCTTTCGAGCCCTCCATGTCCCCCGATGTCCCCTGTGTCCCCCAATGTCCCCTGATGTCCCCTGTGTCCCCCCAATGTGCCCTGATGTCACCCCCATGTTCCCTGGTGTCCCCCAATGTCCCCTGATATCCCCCCCGTGTCCCCTGATGTCCTCCCCATGTCCCCTGGTGTCCCTCCCATGTCCCCCAATGTCCCCCCCCATGTCCCCCAATGTCCCCTGATGTCACCCTCGTATCCCCTGGTGTCCCCCCCATGTCTCCTGTGTCCCCCAATGTCCCCTGATGTCCCCCCATGTCCCCCCCCCACGTCTCTCCCCATCCCTGCCACCCCTCTTGGTGTCCCCTGCTGTCCCCCTCGGTGTCCCCCGCCTTGGTGACACCCCCATCCCTCACAGGTACCGCTGGACGCACGAGGACGAGCCCTTCGAGCCCTCCATGTCCCCTGATGTCTCCTGGTGTCCCCCTCCATGTCCCCTGGTGTCCCCCCATGTCCCCTGGTGTCCCCTCCATGTCCCCTTTGTGTCCCCTGCCGCCCCCCGCGTTGTCCCCTGCCTTGGTGACACCCCCGTCCCCCACAGGTACCGCTGGATGTGCGAGGACGAGCCCTTCGAGCCCTCCATGTCCCCTGATGTCCCCTGTGTCCCCCAATGTCCCCTGGTGTCCCCCCATGTCCCCTCCATGTCCCCTGATGTCCTCACCCATGTCCCCTGGTGTCCCCCGCGTTGTCCCCTGCCTTGGTGACACCCCCATCCCCCACAGGTACCGCTGGACGCACGAGGACGAGCCCTTCGAGCCCTCCATGTCCCCTCCATGTCCCCTGGTGTCCCCTGTGTCGCCTCCATGTCCCCTGCTGTCCCCCTCGGTGTCCCCACACCACGGTGACACCCCTGTCCCCCACAGGTACCGCTGGACGCGCGAGGACGAGCCCTTCGAGCCCTCCATGTCCCCTCCATGTCCCCTGATGTCCCCTCCATGTCCCCTGATGTCCTCCCCATGTCCCCTGGTGTCCCCCGCGTTGTCCCCTGCCTTGGTGACACCCCTGTCCCCCACAGGTACCGCTGGACGCGCGAGGACGAGCCCTTCGAGGCGGCCGAGCAGCCGGGGGTGACGGTGACGCCGGGTGCGGGGACACTCGTCATCAACGCCAGCCTGGCCGGGCGCCTGCAGGGCCGGTACCGCTGCTGGGCCAGCAACGCGCTGGGGACGGCCGTGTCCCCCGAGGCGCGCGTCATCGCCGAGAGTGAGCCCGGGGCCACCGCGGGGGGGACAATGGGACCGCGGGGTCCCCAAGGCCACCGCGGGGTCCCCAGAGCCACCATGGGGTCCACAACGCGCCCACGGGGTCCCCAGTGTGACCACGGAGTCCCCAGGGCCACCGCGGGGTCCCCAAAGCCACCATGGGGTCCAAAATGTGACCACGGGGTCCCCAATGTGACCGCGGGGTCCCCAATGTGACCATGGGGGTCCCCAATGTGACCACAGGGTCCCCAATGTGACCACGGGGTCCCCAATGCGACCACGGGGTCCAAAATGTGTCCACAGGGTCCCTGATGTAACCATGGGGTCCCCAATGTGACCACAGGGTCCCCAATGTGATCACGGGGTCCCCGATGTGACCACGGGGTTCCCAAGGCCATCGCGGGGTCCCCAATGAGCCCATGGGGGGGTCCCCAATGCGACCACGGGGTCTGAAATGTGACCATGGGGTCCCCAAGGCCACTGTGGGGTCCCCAATGTGACCATGGGGCCCCCAATGTGACCACAGGGTCCCCAATGCGACCATGGGGGTCCCCAATGTGACCATGGGGTCCAAAATGTGACCACAGGGTCCCCAGAGCCACCGTGGGGTCCCCAATGTGACCGCGGGGTCCCCAACATGCCCATGGGGTCCCCAACGAGCCCATGGGGGTCCCCAATGTGACCACGGGATCCCCAAAGCCACCATGGGGTCCAAAATGTAACCACAGGGTCCCTGATGTGACCATGGGGTCCCCAATGTGACCACGGGGTCCAAAATGTGACCGCGGAGTCCCCAGTGTGACCGCGGGGTCCCCAAAGCCACCATGGGGTTCAAAATGTGACCACGGGGTCCCCAATGTGACCATGGGGGTCCCCAATGTGACCACGGGGTCCCCAATGTGATCGTGGGGTCCCCAATGTAACCATGGGGTCCCCAATGTGACCACAGGATCCCCAAGGCCACCATGGGGTCTGAAATGTGACCGCGGGGTCCCCAATGTGACCATGGGGGTCCCCAATGTGACCACAGGGTCCCCAAGGCCACCGCAGGGTCCCCAGTGTGACCGCGGGGGTCCCCAGGGCCACCATGGGGTCCACAACGCGCCCACGGGGTCCCCAGTGTGACCACGGAGTCCCCAGGGCCACCGCGGGGTCCCCAAAGCCACCATGGGGTCCAAAATGTGACCACGGGGTCCCCAATGTGACCGCGGGGTCCCCAATGTGACCATGGGGGGTCCCCAATGTGACCACAGGGTCCCCAATGTGACCACGGGGTCCCCAAGGCCACCACGGGGTCCAAAATGTGACCACAGGGTCCCCTGATGTAACCATGGGGTCCCCAATGTGACCACAGGGTCCCCAATGTGATCACGGGGGTCCCCGATGTGACCACGGGGTTCCCAAGGCCATCGCGGGGTCCCCAATGAGCCCATGGGGGGTCCCCAATGCGACCACGGGGTCTGAAATGTGACCATGGCGGGTCCCCCAAGGCCACTGTGGGGTCCCCAATGTGACCATGGGGTCCAAAATGTGACCATAGGGTCCCCAGAGCCACCGTGGGGTCCCCAATGTGACCGCGGGGTCCCCAACATGCCCATGGGGTCCCCAACGAGCCCATGGGGGTCCCCAATGTGACCACGGGATCCCCAAAGCCACCATGGGGTCCAAAATGTAACCACAGGGTCCCTGATGTGACCATGGGGTCCCCAATGTGACCGCGGGGTCCCCAATGTGACCACGGGGTCCAAAATGTGACCATGGGGTCCAAAATGTGACCGCGGGGTCCCCAATGTGACCACGGGTCCCCAAGGCCACCGCGGGGTCCCCAATGCAACCATGGGGTCCCCAATGTGACCACGGGGTCCCCAAGGCCACCGCGGGGTCGCCGACATGCCCATGGGGTCCCCAGGACCACCGCAGGGTCCCCAAGGCCACCGTGGGGGTCCCCCAAGGCCACCACAAGGTCCCCAATGTGACCACAGGGTCTCCAATGTGACCGTGGGGTCCCCAATGCGACCATGGGGTCCCCAAGGCCACTGCAGTGTCCCCGACATGCCCGTGGGGTCCCCAAGGCCACCACAGGGTCCCCAATGAGACCCACGGGGTCCCCAACGCACCCATGGGGTCCCCAAGGCCACCGCAGGGTCCCTGACGTGCCCAAGATGTCCCCAAATCCCCCCTAGGCTCCCTCCAAGCCCCCCCCCCACCCCCGGACGCCGGGGCCCTTCCCTGCTTTGGGGGGGGGGGTCCCTGGGGCCCTTTGTTCCTTTGTGGAGGGGTCCCCGGACGCCGGGGGCCCTTCCCTGCTTTGGGGGGGGGGGTCCCTGGGGCCCTTTCCTGCTTTGGGGGGGTCCCGGACGCCGGGGCCCTTCCCTGCTTTGGGGGGGGGGTCTCCCCGGGGCCCTTTCCCTGCTTTGGGGGGGGGGTCTCCTCGGGGCCCTTCCCTGCTTTGGGGGGTCTCCCCCGGACGCCGGGGCCCTTTCCTGCTTTGGGGGGGGTCTCCCTGGGGCCCTTTGCTGCTTTGGGGGTCCCCGGACGCCGGGGCCCTTCCCTGCTTTGGGGGGGCTCCCCGGACGCCAGGGCCCTTCCCTGCTTTGGGGGGGGTCTCCCCGGGGCCCTTCCCTGCTTTGGGGGGGGGGTCCTGGACGCCGGGGCCCTTTCCTGCTTTGGGGGGGGTCTCCCTGGGGCCCTTTGCTGCTTTGGGGGTCCCCGGACACCAGGGCCCTTCCCTGCTTTGGGGGGGTCCCCGGACGCCGGGGCCCTTCCCTGCTTTGGGGGGGGGTCTCCCCGGGGCCCTTCCCTGCTTTGGGGGGTCTCCCCAGACGCCGGGGCCCTTTCCTGCTTTGGGGGGGTCTCCCTGGGGCCCTTTGCTGCTTTGGGGGTCCCCGGATGCCGGGGCCCTTCCCTGCTTTGGGGGGGGAGGGTCCCGGACACCAGGGCCCTTCCCTGCTTTGGGGGGGGTCCCGGACGCCGGGGCCCTTTGCTGCTTTGGGGGGTCTCCCCGGACGCCGGGGCCCTTCCCTGCTTTGGAGGGGGGTGGTCCCGGACGCCGGGGCCCTTCGCTCCTTTGGGGGGGGGGTCTCCCCGGCCGCGGGGCCCCCCCTCACCCCCGCCCCCCCCCAGGCACGCCGCAGTGGCCCAAGGAGAAGGTGACGCCGGTGGAGGTGGAGGAGGGGGACGCGGTGGTGCTGCCCTGCGACCCCCCCGACAGCGCCGTCCCCCCCCGCATCTACTGGCTCAACAGCCGTGAGCGCCGGGGGGGCCCTTTTTGGGGGGGGGGGTTGTTTGGGGGTGGGGGGGGCTGTTGTTTTTTGGGGGGGGCAGCCCTGTTGTACCCTCCCCCCTGCGCCTAGAGGGGCCTCCAGGATCCGCCCCCCAGCTCTGCCACCCCCCATAGACCCCCAGACCCCCTATAACCCCCCAGACCCCCTATAACCCCCTAGACCCTCCTATAGCCCCCCCAGACCCTCTATAACCCCCCCAGACCTCCTATAACCCCCCTAGACCTCCCATAGCCCCCCCAGACCCTCTATAACCCCCCAAGACCCCTATAACCCCCCCAGACCCCCTATAACCCCCCAGACCCTCTATAACCCCCCCAGAGCCCCTATAACCCCCTAGACCCTCCTATAGCCCCCAGACCCTCTATAACCCCCCTATAGACCCCCTATAACCCCCCGAGACCCCCCATAGACCCCCCCAGACCCTCTATAACCCCCCAGATCCCCTATAGCCCCCCAGACCTCCTATAACCCCCCGAGACCCCCTATAGCCCCCCCAGACCCTCTATAACCCCCCCCAGACCCCCATAAGCCTCCATAACCCCCCAGACCCCCCTATAGCCCCTCCAGACCTCCTATAACCCCCCCAGGCCCCCCATAGCCCCCCAGACCCTCTATAACCCCCCATAGCCCCCATAGCCCCCCCAGACCTTCTATAACCCCGCATAACCCCCAAACCCCCCTATAGGCCCCCATAACCCTCCCAGACCCCCTATAACCCCCCAGACCCTCCCAGACCCCCTATAACCCACCATAATCCCCCTATAACCCCCCCGGACACCCCTATAGCCCCCCAGACCCCCTATAACCCCCCATAACCCCCCAGACCCCCTATAACCCACCATAATCCCCCTATAACCCCCCCAGGTCCCCCTATAGCCCCCCCAGACCCCCTATAACCCCCCATAACCCCCCAGACCCCCTATAACCCACCATAATCCCCCTATAACCCCCCCAGATCCCCTATAGCCCCCCCAGACCTCCTATAACCCCCCCAGACCCCCATAGCCCCCCCCAGACCCTCTATAACCCCTCATAACCTCCCTATAGCCCCCCCAGACCCCAGAGCCCTCAACAGCTGTGTCCCCACCGTGTCCCCTCCATGCCCCCATGTCCCCAACGTGTCCCCGTGTCCCCAATGTCTCGTAGGGATCCTGCACATCGCGCAGGACCAGCGGGTCAGCATGGGGTTGGACAGCCGTGTCCCCATGTCCCCATGTCCCCAACGTGTCCCCAGCGTGTCCCCATTGTCCCCATTGTCCCCATAGGGATCCTGCACATTGCCCAGGACCAGCGGGTCAGCATGGGCCTCGACGGCCATGTCCCCATGTCTCCAATGTCCCCATGTCCCCATAGGGATCCTGCACATCGCCCAGGACCAGCACGTCCCCACCATGTCCCCAGTGTCCCCAACGTGTCCCCATTGTCCCCATAGGGATCCTGCACATTGCCCAGGACCAGCGGGTCAGCATGGGCCTCGACGGCCGTGTCCCCAATGTCCCTGTGCTGTGTCCCCAGGGTCCCAGCTGTGTCCCCAATGTCCCCAACGTGTCCCCATGTCCCCATTGTCCCCATGTCTTGCAGGGATCCTGCACATCGCGCGGGACCAGCGGGTCAGCATGGGCCTCGACGGCCGTGTCCCCAGTGTCCCCAACGTGTCCCAATGTCCCCATGTCCCCAATGTCCCCAATGTCCCCATGTCCCCAATGTCCCCATGTCCCCAACGTGTCCCCATGTCCCCATTGTCCCCAATGTCCCCCCATAGGTATCCTGCACATCGCGCAGGACCAGCGGGTCAGCATGGGCCTTGACGGGTACCTCTACTTCTCCAACGCGCTGCCCTCCGACTCGCACCCCGACTACATCTGCCACGCGCACTACCTGGGCCCGCGCACCATCATCCAGAAGGAGCCGCTGCAGCTGCGCGTGGCGCCCAGTGCGTCCCACGGCAGCGGGAATGGGAGCGGGAGCGGGAGCGGGAATGGGAGCGGGGATGGGAGCGGGAATGGGGATGGGAATGGGAGCGGGAATGGGAATGGGAACGGGAGTGGGAATGGGAATGGGAACGGGAGCGGGAATGGGAGCGGGAGCGGGAATGGGAGCGGGAACGGGAGCGGGAATGGGAATGGGAACGGGAGCGGGAACGGGAATGGGAGCGGGAACGGGAATGGGAGCGGGAGCGGGAATGGGAGCGGGGATGGGGATGGGAGCGGGAACGGGAGCGGGAATGGGGATGGGGATGGGAGCAGGAACAGGGATGGGAACGAGAGCAGGGATGGGAGCGGGAATGGGGATGGGAGCAGGAATGGGGATGGGAGCAGGGATAGGAGCGGGAACGGGGATGGGAGCGGGAATGGGAGCGGGAACGGGAATGGGAACGGGAACGGGAATGGGGATGGGAGCGGGAAAGGGACCGGGAACAGGAGCCCGAGCGGGAATGGGAATGGGGACGGGAGCGGGAATGGGAACGGGAACAGGAATGGGAACGGGAGCGGGAACAGGAGAGGGAACAGGAACGGGAATGGGAGCGGGAACGGGAATGGGAACGGGAATGGGAGCAGGAATGGGAGTGGGAATGGGAGCAGGGAGCACCTGGGATCCCCCCCCAACCCAAATCCATCCCCAAAATCCACCTGTGCCCCCCCAACCCACACTGTACCCCCCCCATAATCCACCTGGGATCCCCCCCACATCCACCCGGGAAGATCCCAACATTCCCACCGGGAATCCCCCCAAATCCCCCTGGAAACCCCAAAGGATCCGGGTGGGGGGGGGGGGTCCCAGTTCCCACAGGGGGGGGTCTCATCCCCTTTGGGGGGTCCCGAACGGGCTCCTTAAGGGGGCCCCCACCCCCGTTTGGGGAAGGGGGGGTCACTGATGTGGCCCCTCCCCCCTTGACCCCCCCCCTTTCCCCCCCCCCAGGTAACGCGGTCCGGACGCGGCGGCCCCGCCTCCTGGTGCCACGTGACCCCCAGCCCCCCCACGTGGCCCTGCGGGGGGGCACCCTGGTCCTGGAGTGCATCGCGGAGGGGCTGTAAGTGGGGGGGGTCCTGGGGGTCCCTGGGGGCACCTGGGGGTCCTGGGGGGTTCTGGGGGTACCTGGGGGTGTCCTTGGGGGGTCCTGGGGGTCCCTGGATGGTCTGGGGGGTCCTGGGGTTCCCTGGGGTCCCCTGGGGGTCTTGGGGGGTCCCTGGTGGCCCCTGGGGGCTCCCAGGAGTTCTGGGGGTCCCTGGATGTGCTGAGGGGGTCGTGGGGGTGTTCTGGGGGGTCCTGGGGATCCCTAGGGGTCCTGGGGGTCCCTGGGGGCACCCGGGGGTCCTGGGGAGGTCCTGGAGGGGTCCCTGGGGGTCCCTGGATGTCCTGGGGGGGTCCTGGGGGCACCTGGGGGTCCTGGGGGTGTTCCTGGGGATCTGGGGGCGTCCTGGGGGGTCCTGGGATCCCTGGGGGTGTCCCTGGGAGGTTCTGGGGGTCCCTGGGTGTCCTGGGGTGTCCTGGGATCCCTGGGGGTGTCCCTGGGGGGGTCCTGGGTGTCCCTGGATGTCCTGGGGGGGTCCTGGGGGCACGCAGGGGTCCTGGGGGGGTCCCAGAGGGGTCCCTGGGGGTATCAAGGGTCCTGGGGTGGTCCCTGGGGATACCTGGGTGTCCTGGGGTGGTTCCGAGGGGGTTGCTGGGGGCTCCCAGGGGTCCCTGGGGGTACCTGGGGGTCCTGGGGGGGTCCTGGGGGCGCCTGGGGGTCCTGGGGGGGTCCCTAGGGAGTCCTAGGGGTGTCCTGGGGGGGGTCCTGGGGGTCCTTAGTGAGGTCCTGGGGGCCCCTGGTGTGTCCTTGGGTCCCTAGGGGGGTCCCTGGGGGGTCCTGGGGAGGCCCTGGGGGTCTCTGGAGGGTATTTGCGTCCCTGGGAGTCCCTGGGGGTTGGGTCCTGTGGGTCCCTGGAGGGTCCTTGGGTCCCTGGGGGGTCCTTGGTGGTTCCTAGGGGGATTCTGGGGGCCCCTGGTGTGTCCTTGGGTCCCTAGAGGGGTCCCTGGGGGGTCCTTGGTGGCTCCTAGGGGGTCCCTGGGGGCCTCTGAGGGGTCCTGGGGCCACCCTGGGGCTTCCAGGGGGCACCCCGAGTTCCCAGGAGAACCTCAAGGCGGGGGGGGGTGGCAGAGCTGGGGGTGTCCCCAAGATGCCAGGGTTGTCCCCAGGGTGCCGGGGGTGTCCCCGAGGTGCCGGGGGTTGTCCCCGCGGTGCCGGGATTGTCCCTGAGGCGCCGGGGGTTGTCCTCAAGGTCCTGGCTGGGTGTCCCCGAGGTGATGGGGGTGTCCCCAAGGTCCCGGCCGGGTGTCCCCGAGGCGCCGGGGGTTGTCCCCGCGGTGACGGCCGGGTGTCCCCGCAGCCCCACGCCCAGCGTGCGGTGGCAGCGCCTCAACGGGCCCCTGCCGCCGGGCCGGGTGACGCTGGAGAACTACAACAAGACGCTGCGGCTGCGCGCGGTGCAGGAGGCCGACGACGGCGACTACGAGTGTGTGGCCGAGAACAGCCAGGGCCAGGCGCGGCGGGCGCACACCGTCACCGTGGAGGGTAGGGGACAGGCGGACGGGGCGCGCACTGTAACTGTGGAGGATATGGGGACAGGCAGACGGGGCACGCACACCGTCACCATGGAGGGTATGGGACAGGCGGACGAGGCGCGCACACCGTCACCGTGGAGGGTAGGGGACAGGTGGACGGGGCACGCACACCGTCACCGTGGAGGGGACAGGCGGACGGGGCACGCAGCGTCTCTGTGGAGGGTACAGGGACAGGCGGACGGGGTGCGCACGCTGTCACTGTGGAGGGTACGGGGACAGGCGGACGGGGCACACATGCTGTCACCGTGGAGGGAACAGGCAGGCACACCGTCACCGTGGAGGGTATGGGGACAGGCGGACGGAGCGCACACGCTGTCACCATGGAGGGGACAGGAGGACGGGGCGCACACACTGTCACTGTGGAGGGGACAGGCAGATGGGGCGTCCGCTGTCACCGTGGAGGGTATGAGGAAGGCAGACGGGGTGCGCACACCGTCACCGTGGAGGGTAGGGGACAGGCAGACGGGGCGCGCTCAGCGTCACTGTGGAGGGGACAGGCGGACGGGGTGCACACTGTAATTGTGGAGGATATGGGGACAGGCGGATGGGGTGCACACACCGTCACTGTGGAGGGGACAGGCGGACGGGGCGCAGGCACTGTCGCCATGGAGGATATGGGACAGGGGGACAGGGCACGCACACCGTCACCATGGAGGGGACAGGTGGACGGGGCGTATGCAGCGTCACCGTGGAGGGTATGGGAACAGGCAGACGGGGCGCGCGCAGTGTCACCGTGGAGGGTAGGGGACAGGCGGACGGGGCGCGCACTGTAACTGTGGAGGATATGGGGACAGGCAGACGGGGCGCGCACACCGTCACCGTGGAGGGTACGGGACAGGCAGACGGGGCGCGTGCACTGTCATCGTGGAGGGGACAGGTGGACGGGGCGCGCACACCGTCACCGTGCAGGGTATGGGGACAGGCGGACGGGGCGCGCGCACCATCACAGTGGGGGGTATGGGGACAGGCGGACGGGGCACGAGCAGCGTCACCGTGAAGGGTATGGGAACAGGCGGACGGGGAGTGCTCACCGTCACCATGGAGAGGA
Organism: Tinamus guttatus; assembly: GCF_059628265.1. NCBI lineage: Eukaryota > Metazoa > Chordata > Aves > Tinamiformes > Tinamidae > Tinamus > Tinamus guttatus. The sequence goes on along the minus strand of NW_028290175.1, from coordinate 9,365 downwards.
CAGGCGGACGGGGCGCACGCAGCGTCACCGTGGAGGGGACAGTCGGACGTGCCGGAGGGGCAAGGGGGTCTCCCTGGGGGTCTCTGGGATTCGTTACCCCAGAGGGGATCCCGGCGGCTCCAGGATTTCGGGGGAAGTTCCCAGGATTTGAGGGGGATTTCCCTGGATTTGGGGAGCAATTTCCAGGATTTTGGGAGGAATTTCCGGGGTATTGGAGGAGAATTTCCAGGATTTCGCGGGAAGTTCCCAGGATTCTGGGGAGGAATTCCCAGGATTTCAGGGGAGATTTTGCAGGATTTCAGGGGAATTTTAAGGATTTTGGAGGGAATTTTCAGGATATGGGGAGAATTTTCAGGATTTTGAGGGGGACTCCCAGGATTTCAGGGAGAATTTTCAGGATTTCAGGGGGGATTTTTTGGGATTTCAGGGGGGAATTTCCAGGATTTCACAGGAAGTTCCTAGGATTTGAGGGAAATTCTCAGCATTCTGAGGGGAGTTCCCAGGATTCTGGGGAAGAATTCCCAGGATTTTGGGGGAGAATTTCTAGGACTTCAGGGGGAATTTTCAGGATTTCGGGGGGATTTTTCAGGATTTCGGGGGGGAATTTTCAGGATTTCAGGGGAGTTTTAAGGGTGTCGGGGGGAATTTTTAGGATTTCGGGGGGAGTTTCCAGGATTTTGGGGGGGATTTTCCAGGATTTTGGGGGAATTTCCAGGATTTTGGGGGGGATTTTAAGGATTTTAGGGGGATTTTTCAGGATTTGGGGAGCAATTCCCAGGATTTTGGGAGAGATTTTTCAGGATTTCAGGGGAATTTCCAGGATTTCGGGGGGGAATTCCCAGGATTTCGGGGGTGGGGGTGTCACCGCCGTGTCCCCCCCCACCAGCGGCCCCGTTCTGGCTGCGGCGCCCGCAGAGCGGATTCCCAGGATTTCAGGGGGGATTCCCAGGATTTCGGGGGGGATTTTCCCGGATTCCGGGGGAATTCCCAGGATTTTGGGTCACCACCGTCCCCATCTCTGTCCCCAGCGGCCCCGTACTGGGTTCGGCGCCCCCAGAGCGAATTCCCAGGATTCCAGGGGGGATTCCCAGGATTTCAGGGGGGATTCCCAGGATTCCAGGGGGGATTTTCCCAGATTCCGGGGGGAATTCCCAGGATTTTGGGGGTGTCACCGCCATGTCCCCCCCTCCGCAGCGGCCCCGTACTGGGTGCGGCGCCCCCAGAGCGGATTCCAGGATTTCAGGGGGAATCTCCAGGATTTCAGGGGGGATTCCCAGGATTCCAGGGGGGATTTTCCCGGATTCCGGGGGGAATTCCCAGGATTTTGGGTCACTGCCGTGTCCCCCCCTCCGCAGCGGCCCCGTACTGGGTTCGGCGCCCCCAGAGCGGATTCCCAGGATTCCAGGGGGGATTCCCAGGATTTCAGGGTGGATTCCCAGGATTCCAGGGGGGATTTTCCTGGATTCCGGGGGGAATTCCCAGGATCTTGGGTCACTGCCGTGTCCCCCCCTCCGCAGCGGCCCCGTACTGGGTTCGGCGCCCCCAGAGCGGCGTCTTCGGGCCGGGCGAGAGCGCCCGCCTGGACTGCGCCGTGGACGGGAAACCCCGGCCCCGCGTGGCCTGGAGGGTGGACGGGGTCCCCCTGCACCGTGAGAAACGGGGGGGAAACGGGGGGAAAACGGGGGGAAATGGGGGGGAATGGGGGGAAATGGGGGAAAAACGGGGGGAAACGGGAGGAAAATGGGACCCTTGGGGGGGTTTGGGGGCACTTGGGGGGATTTCGGGGTCCCTGGGGGGGATATTGGGGGCCCCGGGGGGAAGCCCCGGCCCCGCGTGGCCTGGAGGGTGGACGGGGTCCCCCTGCACCGTGAGCACCGGGGGGAAACGGGGGGAAACGGGGGGAAATGGGGGGGGAAATGGGGGTAAATGGGGGGAAAAGGGGGGGGAAACGGGGCCCTTGGGGGGAAACGGGGGGAAACGGGGGGAAAATGGGGGAAACAGGGCCCTTGGGGGGTTTGGGGGTCCCTGGGGGGGATATTGGGGGTCCCGGGGGGAAGCCCCGGCCCCGCGTGGCCTGGAGGGTGGACGGGGTCCCCCTGCACCGTGAGCACCGGGGGGAAACGGGGGAAACGGGGGGAAATGGGGGGGAAATGGGGGAAAAACGGGGGGAAACGGGAGGAAAATGGGACCCTTGGGGGGGTTTGGGGGCACTTGGGGGGATTTCGGGGTCCCTGGGGGGGATATTGGGGGCCCCGGGGGGAAGCCCCGGCCCCGCGTGGCCTGGAGGGTGGACGGGGTCCCCCTGCACCGTGAGCAACAGGGGGAAACGGGGGGAAACGGGGGGAAATGGGGGGGAACGGGGGGAAAACGGGGGGGAAACGGGGGGGAAACGGGGGGGAACGGGGCCCTTGGGGGGAAATGGGGCTCTTGGGGGGGTTGGGGTCCCTGGGGGGGATATTGGGGGCACTTGGGGGGTTTCGGGGTCCCTAGGGGGGATATTGGGGGCCCCGGGGGGAAGCCCCGGCCCCGCGTGGCCTGGAGGGTGGACGGGGTCCCCCTGCACCGTGAGCACTGGGGGGAAATGAGGGGAAACGGGGGGGAAACGGGGCCCTTGGGAGGAAAACAGGGGGAAACGGGAGGAAACGGGGCCCTGGGGGGAAAACGGGACCCTTGGGGGGGCTTGGGGGTCCCTGGGGGGTATTGGGGGCACTTGGGGGGTTTGGGGGTCCCTGGGGGGGATATTGGGGGCCCCAGGGGAAGCCCCGGCCCCGCGTGGCCTGGCGGCTGGACGGGGTCCCCCTGCACCGTTAGCAATGGGGGGGAATAGGAGGGGAACGGGGGAAAACAGGGGGAAATGGGGGGGAAACGGGGGGGAAATGGGGCCCTTGGGGGAAACAGGGCCCTTGGGGGGAAAACGGGGCCCTTGGGGGGGCTTGGGGGTCCCTGGGGTGGATATTGAGGTCCCTGGGGGGATTTGGGGTCCCTAGGAGGGTTATTGAGGTCCCTGGGGGGGTTATTGGGGTCCCTAGGGGGGCTATCGGGGTCCCTGGGGGGGATTTATGGTCCCTAGGGGGGTTATCGTGGTCCCTGGGGGGGATTTGCGGTCCCTAGGGGGGTATTGGGGTCCCTAAGGGGTTATCAGGGTCCCTGGGGGGAATTTGGGGTCCTTAATGGGGATTTGGGTCCCTAGGGGGTTATCGGGGTCCCTGGGGTGGATATTGATGTCCCTTGAGGGGGGTGGGGTCCCTGGGGTGGATATTGAGGTCCCTGGGGAGGATTTGGGGTCCCTAGACGGTTTATTGGGGTCCCTAGGGGGGTTATCGGGGTCCCTGGAGGGGGATTTGGGGTCCCTGGGGTGGATATTGAGGTCCCTGGGGGGATTTGGGGTCCCTAGGGTGGATATTGGGGTCCCTGGGGTGGATATTGAGGTCCCTGGGGAGGATTTGGGGTCCCCTACACGGTTTATTGGGGTTCCTAGGGGGTTATCGGGGTCCCTGGGGGGAGATTTGGGGTCCCTGGGGGGGATTTGGGGTCCCTGGGGTGGATATTGAGGTCCCTGGGGGATTTGGGGTCCCTGGGGGGGGATTTGGGTTCCCTAGGGTGGATATTGAGGTCCCTGGGGGGATTTGGGGTCCCTGGGTGGGGGGTGATTTGGGGTCCCTGGGGTGGATATTGAGGTCCCTGGGGGGATTTGGGATCCCTGGGGGGGGGATTTGGGGTCCCTGGGGTGGATATTGAGGTCCCTGGGGGGATTTGGGGTCCCTAGGGTGGATATTGGGGTCCCTGGGGTGGATATTGAGGTCCCTGGGGGATTTGGGATCCCTGGGGGGGGATTTGGGGTCCCTGGGGTGGATATGAGGTCCCTGGGGGATTTGGGGTCCCCGCAGAGCTGCCGCCTGACGCGCGACGCACGGTGCGGGACGGGGCGCTGGTGCTGGCGCACCTGGAGCCCAACGACACGGCGGTGGTGCAGTGCGAGGCGCACAACCGCCACGGCCGCCTGCTCGCCAACGCCTACGTCTACGTCGTCGGTGGGTACCCCCGCACGCCGTCACCGCGGCAACCCCGCAACAGCAGCCGTCCTCGCGGCGACGGGGACCCCCGCTTAGGCAGCCCCGCCGTGGCAACAGGCGCTGCGGCGATGGTGTTTTCTACTCGCCCCACCGGCTGTTGTAACCACTTGCCCGTTGCCGTGGTAACGGCATCTCCCGCTCCGCCCTGGAGCAACCGCAGCCCCGTGGCAACCGCAACCACCCCCCGGCAACCGTCCCGCGGTGACCGCATCCCCCTGGCAACTGGCCCGCGGTGACCGCATCCCCTTGGCAACCGGCCCGTGGGCAACCACATCCCCTTGGCAACGGGCCAGCGGGCAACCGCATCTCCCCCCGGCCCGGCAACCATCCCTTGGCAACCCCCCTAGCGACCGTCTCCATGGCGACGGGACCAGCCCCTGTGGCGACTGCCCCAGGGAATCCCCCGTCGCCGTGGCAACCGGGTCCCCCATTGCCCGGCCGTTGCCGTGGCAACCCAGCCCCCCCCAATCAATAACCGCTCCCCACTAGGCTGCCGTTGCCATGGCGATGTGGTGATGCCCCCCCCCCCCTTAGCAACCGCGGGTACCTGTCGCCATGGCGACGCGTCTCCCCGATGAGGGGATGGGCCGTTTCGGGGGGGTTTCGGGGGCACCAAGGGGGGTTCGGGGGTCCCATCCGCGCCCCCCCCCCGCCCCGCAGAGCTGCCGGTGAAGATCCTGACGGCGGACGACAGCCGCTACGGCGTGGTGGAGAACGGCACGGTGTTCCTGCACTGCCGCGCCTTCGGGGCGCCCGCGCCCGCCGTCGAGTGGTGAGGGACCCCCGGGGACCCCCGGGACCCCCGGGCGCCTACGGGACGTCTGAGACCCCCTGGGTGACCCCTGAGACCCTCCGGGCGCCTACAGGACCCCTGAGCCCCCCTGGGCGACCCCCGGGTGCCTATGGGACGTCTGAGACCCCCTGGGCGACCCCTGAGACCCCCGGGCACCTACAGGAGCCCTGAGACCCCCAGGGGACCCCCAAGCATCTAAGGGACCCCTGAGCCCCCCTGGGCGACCCTTGGGCGCCTATGGGACATCTGAGACCCCCTGGGCGACCCCTGAGACCCCCGGGATCCCCGGGCGCCTATGGGACGTCTGAGACCCCTGGGGGAACCCCCGAGCATCTACGGAACCCCTGGACCCTGGGAGACCCCCGAGACCCCCGGACACCTACAGGAGCCCTGAGACCCCCGGGGGACCCCCGAGCATCTACGGGACCCCCGAGCCCCCTGGGCGCCTATGGGACCCCTGAGACCACTGGGAGCCCCCCAGGCGCCTACGGGACCCCTGAGACCCCCGGGGGGACCCCTGAGACCCCCAGGCACCTACAGGAGCCCCGAGACCACCGGGGGACCCCCGAGCATCTACAGGACCTCTGAGCCCCCCTGGGCGCCTATGGGAGCCCTGAGACCCCTGGGTACCCCCGAGCATCTACGGGACCCCCAGGGGAACCCCCGAGACCCCCGGGCACCTACGGGACCCCTGAGACCCCCGGGGGACTCCCGAGCATCTATGGGACCCCCAAGCCACCCCCCTCCACCGGGGTTCCCCCAAGCACCTAAGGGATCCCTGAGCCCCCGGGGGACCCCCAAGCCCCCCAGGGCACCTATGGGACGTCAGAAATGCCCAGGAGACCCCCTCGACCCCCTCAATCCCACTCCCAGGCCCCTATGGGACCCCCAAGCTCCCTCCCAGCCCTATAGGACCCCCTCAATCCCCCTCCCTGACACCCAAGGTCCCCCCCCCGCCCCTTTAGTACCCCCTCAACCCCCTGAATCCCCCTCTCAGGCCCCTATGGGACCCCCTGAACCCCTCCCACCCCCTCTTTTGTCCCCTAGACCCCCTCAATCCCCTTCCCGGACACCTATGGGACCCCCGAGCCCCCTCCCAGGTCCCTATGGGACCCCCTAGACCCCTCAATGCCCCTCCTAGGCCCTATGGGACCCCTGAGCCCCCTCCCAGCCCTATGGGACCCCCTAGACCCCCTCAATCCCCCTCCCAGGCCCCTAGGGGACCCCCGAGCCCCCTTCCAGGTCCCTATGGGACCCCCTAGACCCCCTGAATCCCCTTCCCAGACACCTATGGGACCCCTAAGGGTCCCCCCTGCCCCTTAGAGCCCCCTCAACCCCCTCAATGCCCCTCCCAGGCCCCTATGGGACCCCCGAGCCCCCTCCCAGGTCCCTATGGGACCCCCTAGACCCCCTCAATGCCCCTCCTAGGCCCCTATGGGACCCCCGAGCCCCCTCCCAGGTCCCTATGGGACCCCCTAGACCCCCTCAATCCCCTTCCCGGACACCTATGGGACCCCTAAGGGTCCCCCCTGCCCCTTTAGAGCCCCTCAACCCCCTCAATGCCCTCCCAGGCCCCTATGGGACCCCCTAGACCCCCTCAATCCCCCTCCCAGGCCCCTATGGGACCCGTGAGCCCCCTCCCAGCCCCTTTAGGACCCCCTCGACCCCCTCAATCCCCCTCCCAGCCCCTATGGGACCCCCTAGACCCCCTCAATCCCCCTCCCAGGCCCTATGGGACCCCCGAGCCCCCTCCCAGCCCCTATGGACCCCCTAGACCCCCTCAATGCCCTCCCAGGCCCCTATGGGACCCCCTAGACCCCCTCAATCCCCCTCCCAGGCCCCTATGGGACCCCTGAGCCCCCTCCCAGCCCCTATGGGACCCCCTCAATGCCCCTCCCAGGCCCCTATGGGACCCCGAGCCCCCTCCCAGGCCCCTATGGGACCCCCTAGACCCCCTCAATCCCCCTCTCAGGCCCCTAGGGGACCCCTGAGCCCCCTCCCAGCCCCTATGGGACCCCCTCAATGCCCCTCCAGGCCCCTAGGGGACCCCCGAGCCCCCTCCCAGTTCCCTATGGGACCCCCTAGACCCCCTCAATCCCCCTCCCAGGCCCCTAGGGGACCCCCGAGCCCCCTCCCAGGTCCCTATGGGACCCCCTAGACCCCCTGAATCCCCTTCCCGGACACCTATGAGACCCCTAAGGGTCCCCCCTGCCCCTTTAGAGCCCCTCAACCCCCTCAATCCCCCTCCCAGGCCCCTAGGGGACCCCGAGCCCCCTCCCAGGTCCCTATGGGACCCCCTAGACCCCCTCAATCCCCCTCCCAGGCCCCTATGGGACCCCTGAGCCCACTCCCAGCCCCTTTAGGACCCCCTAGACCCCCTCAATCCCCCTCCCAGGCCCCTATGGGACCCCCGAGCCCCCTCCCAGCCCCTATGGGACCCCCTAGACTCCCTCAATGCCCCTCCTAGGCCCCTGGGGGACCCCTAAGGACCCCCCGTGCCCCCAGGCTGACGCCGGCGCTGGAGCCGGCCCTGCAGGACGACCGGGCCTTCGTGTTCACCAACGGGACCCTGCGGCTCGGCCCGGCCGCCCGGCCCGACGCCGGCCCCTTCACCTGCCGGGCCCACAACGGCCACAGCAACAGCAGCATCGTGGCCCACCTGGACGTCAGAGGTAGCCCCGGCCCCAGAGACCCCCCTTGGACCCCCTAGAGACGCCCAGGGGGACCCAGGGAGCCCGGGACCCCCCTGGAGCATCCCCAGAGACCCCCCTGGAGCCCCAGGATCACCCACAGAGGCAACTGGGAGCACCCAAAGCACCTGGGGACCCCCAGTATCACCCCCAGAGACCCCCCTTGGACCCCCTAGGGACCCCCGGGGGACCCCGGGAGCCGGGGACCCCCCTGGAGCATCCTCAGAGACACCCATGGAGCCCCCAAATTACCCCCTGGAGCCCCAGGAGCACCCAAAGCACCTGGGGACCCCCGGGATCACCCCCAGAGACCCTCCTTGCCCCCCTAGGGATCCCCAAGGGTCCCCAGGGACCCAGGGAGCCGGGGACCCCCTGGAGCATCCCAGAGACCCCCCTTCCCCCTTGAGTACCCCAGAGAGCCCCCAATTACCCCCTGGAGCCCCCAAATTACCCCCAGGAGTCCCAGGAGCACCCAAAGCACCTGGGGACTCCCAGGATGACCCCCAGAGACCCCCATTGACCACCCTAGGGACTCCCCAGGGTCCACAGGGCTCCCCTAGGGACCCCCTGGAGCATCCCCGAAGACCCCCCTGGTGTCCCCAAATTATCCGCTGGAGCCCCAGGATCACCCACAGAGGCAACTGGGAGCACCCGGATCACCCTCAGAGACCCCCCTTGGACCCCCTAGAGACCCTCGGGGGTCCCCAGGGACCCGGAGACCCCCCTGGAACCCCCAAATTACCCCCTGGAGCCCCAGGAGCACCCACAGAGGCAACTGGGAGCACCCGAAGCACCTGGGGACCCCTGGGATCACCCCCAGAGACCCCCCTTGGCCACCCAGGGACCCCCGAGACCCCCCTAGAGACCCACGGGGTCCCCAGGGATCCGGGGACCCCCCTGGAGCATCCCCAGAGACCCCCATGGAGCCCCAAATTATCCCCGGGAGCCCCACAAAGACCCCGAGGAGCCCCCAAAGCACCCAGGGTCCCCTAGGAACCCCCCAAAGACCCCCAGGAGCCCCCACAGCACCCAGGGACCCCAGGACCCCCAAAAACCCCCAGGAGCCCCCAAAATCCCCCCTGGGAGCCCCCCCAGAGACCCCCTGGGTCCCCCAAAGCACCCGGGGACCCCCAGGATCACCCCCAGAGACCCCCCTGAGGCCCCCAATCCCCCAAGGACCCTCCAAACCGCCCCCCCAGAGACCCCCAAGACCCCCCCCATTCTCCTTGGACACCCCCATCCTTCCGAGGCTGCCCCAGAGCCCCCAGGCCCCTATGGGACCCCTGAGCCCCCTCCCAGCCCCTATGGGACCCCCTTGACCCCCTCAATCCCCCTCCCAGGCCCCTATGGGACCCCCAAGCCCCATCCCAGGCCCCTATGGGACCCCCTCGACCCCCTCAATCCCCTTCCCAGGCCCCTATGGGACCCCTGAGCCCCCTCCCAGGTGCCCCTGGCTCCCAAATCCTCCAAAACCCCCCAAAACCCCCTCGGGGGGTCCCAAAAAGCCTCCACCGACCCCCCCGGACCCCCCCCCCCCCAAATCCATTGCAGCGGCCACGCGCATCGAGACCCCCCCCCAAAGCACCACGGCCAAGAAGGGGGAGACGGTGACGTTCCGCTGCGGAGCCGCCTTCGACCCGGAGCTGTCCCCATCGAGCGGCATCGAGTGGCGCCGCGACGGCCGCCCCCTGCGCGAGACCGCCGACAGCGACAAGTACAGCCGCTCCGCGGGTGTTGTCGGGCGTCGTCGCGGCGTCGCGGCGCTCAGGGTGTTGTCGCCGCAGGTATTCCGTGCTCGGGGACACGCTG
>NW_028290174.1:0-55295 GCF_059628265.1 Tinamus guttatus | reverse complement strand
CCTTGTAAAGCAGAGTCCATATACGTTCTTAAAGATACATTTTAGCTCTTCAGTTAGCCATGTTCTAAAGACTTATTGGCTGAGACAGTAAGGAAATGAATGAGGTGAAAAAAGTGCTGTCAGGTTGCCTAATACAACCATGTTTGCTTTTCTCCTTTTGCAATGTAAAAGGGAGTGTTAATTGAAAAAAAAATCAGCTTTCTGTTGCTCTAAGAAGAGGCTGTGCAGTCAGCGTTTCACCTCCTGGTGCTGCATAGCCCTCTTTTATGCAGCTGTAGTTCAGGTGCTTCTGTGCAAGGTCGAGTAGTTAGCACTTTCTGGTTTCTAGCATAGCATTTAAAATTACAATTGGACTTGACTAGATGAAAATGAGTAACAGTTGAAATAATAATGTTTAAAAAACTTTCACTTTTCTATATGTCTTTAAGCTACTGTTGGCTAAATTTAAAATACTGTTTTTTTAATCCTACTTTTCCTTTTTACTTTATAGTCAGGCAAACTTGATTCAAATGCTCAGGCCTGTAGTCTCTTGTTTTTAGTGTAATTTAAGCATACACTCTGGTACCCTTCTGGTACTGCTTAGGTGGTCTGGGTGTGCCTGGTTCAGTTGCTGATTGTTTTTCTAACATTATACTATAAACACATTAAAAACCATCTGGAAGGTAGGGGAGTGGGGAAGCCCCTCTGCTTAAAAAAAGAAAAAAATGCACCTGTCAAGTAGGAGCATTTCTGATTTTTTTGGTTCTCACTGCAGATTATGAAAAGACTGCACCTCCAATAGGCCTGGGGAGCATAGGTTTGGGGCTAGATGTTGTTACCGACCTTCATCCTCTATACAGAGATCAGGATGCTGAGTACCCCAGCAATGACTGATGAGCGTGTCGGTGCTGATTGCGCTGAGTTTTGGTCGACCTCGTGAAGACCAGCTGTGGCCCTGTGTCTTTGGGGAGGTAGGGGTAGGATCGTGCTGCCAGGTGACACTCACATGGATACCTTGAAGGATCACCCTCTGATTCTCAGAGACTTGGATAGCCATAATCCTCGGGGAATGAAGCAGGGAATAGTGTTCCTGATACTGCTGCAATTCAAATTCAGTTCAAGTAAGTAGGTATGTGTATTATAAAAATGCAAGCCTTAGCTGGCAGATTTTTTTGTGAGATTGCTGCTTTTTTGTTGTTGTTTTGTTTTTTTCTTTTTCCATTCCTGACCTATGCCTGGGTTGCAGAAAGCCTAAATCATAGAATCATAGAATGCTTAAGGTTGGAAGGGACCTCTAGAGGTCATCTAGTCCAACCCCCTGCACACGCAGGGTCACCTAGAGCACGTGGCACAGGACTGCGTCCAAGCGGGTTTGGAAGATCTCCAGAGAAGGAGACTCCACAACCTCTCTGGGCAGCCTGTTCCAGTGCTCTGTCACCCTCACTGTCAAGAAATTTTTCCTTGTCGTCCACCATGATGCCCAGGTCCCTCTCTGCAGAGCTGTTCTCCAGAAGGTCAGTCCCCAGCCTGTACTGGTGTCTGGGGTTATTCCTCCCCAGGTGCAGGACCTTGCATAAATTCCACATGTAAACCTAGGTTCACAAGTATCAGGAGAATTTGAAGCGACTCTACCAATTTTATTTTCTCTTTCTAGGAAGAGCTTGTATGAAGAGTTGCATGACAGAGTTTTTCAGGTACATGTGAATTCTCTGCCAAGCACATCAGAAGAAGGTGTGACCAGCTATAAGAATCAGCTGAACTCAATTATGGACACCCAGAATTACCAGAAAAATCAGACAAGGAACTAATTGGAAGAATATTGCTAGGCATAGAAGTGGAACACGATCTTCTGCAACAATCATTGACTCAAAATAAATAGATGAATAAAACATTAGCAGTAAAATCACAGATCCTGGTGCTTTTTGATTCTCTGGTGGATCTTATTACTTGGACATTGCTATAGACATTTTTATTGTTCTGTTTAATACATCTTGAATCTGTACATAAAAATATAACTGGACAGTTGCATTTTGGTACTGTTTAACACCTTTGAATGTTAAATCATTTGCCAAGATGAGTGCTGAAGGATATCAATACAGAGCTTTATATGACTACAAGAAAGAGCGAGAAGACGACATTGACTTGCACTTAGGAGATATATTAACTGTGAATAAAGGTACCTTACTAGCGCTTGGATTCGGTGAAGGGGAAGAAGCAAAGCCTGAGGAAATTGGTTGGTTAAACGGCTTTAATGAAACCACAGGGGAGAGGGGGGATTTTCCGGGAACTTATGTAGAATACATCGGAAGAAAGAAAATATCTCCCCCAACTCCGAAGCCTCGTCCTCCTCGACCTCTCCCTGTAGCACCAAGTCCTGCAAAAGTTGAAGCAGAGAGTGAGCAACAAGGTCAGTGCTGTTCTCCGAAGGGGGGTGTGTGCATGCGTGCACCTGCCTGCATGGGTGTGTGTTCCATGTTTTATCAGATATTTCTGTTTCATAGACTTACATGTCTACACATTTACATGCTTAACACATGCTTGTCAGCCTTGCTAGTGTGTGCCTCATTTCAGTCGATTAAGAATTAGTTGAACTTCACCATAAAACTTACTTAGATTACGTATTTTGTGATTTCATGTGTCAGTTACTGGTCTCTGTGGTGCCTTATGAGGAACATCTTGCAGGTTGAAAAGGTCTGCTCATAACTGTAAAGACTTAAATGGAGAATGAGCAGGCTAACAGATATTTTAGGCTTTCAAGAAGCTGATGGAAGTGTTTCCCTCTGTGGTTCGTCAGACTCGCTATTGAGAAATGTCTTGGTAAATCCAAACAAACAGTATGTTCCTAGAATAAATATCTTGCTAACAGTGAAAATCACATACTTTGTCATACAGGTTTATATGTGGCATTAAAAGTAAGAGTAGATAGTTAGAAATAGGCAATGGAATGCTGATTTTAAAAAAAGCAGATTTAATTTTATGTTTTGTTTCATTTTAGGTGTGGCATGTGGTAGAAAAAATAGTGCTTAAGTAAACAAAGGGAGATATTTCCTTTGTTTGACCATAAATCACTTTCTAAGCTACATATGCAACAGTACCTTGGGCAGAACTTGGATGGAATTTGATCAGGGCTCTGCTGCTAATAGAAGGAAGTCTTAATTGAAAGAGCTGTTGGTTTAAAAAAAAACAAACTTGAAGTGACTTCCATCTTCTCTGTCTGCTGGCCTTGAGATATTGGGATTTTACATTAAATCAGTATAAAGCCAGATCCATCTTAGGATAGTTTTTACATTGGTCTTTTACTTCTTGAAAGTCTAGAATGGGTTATATTACTTTAACATCTAATAAATAAAAATGAGTCGTGGTGTGTGATCATGATTGTCATAGTGATTCTGCAGTCATGAACAGTGTTATAACCCTCTGCCTCCATAGAAGTGTTTGCAGCATCATTGACAAAGTTGCGGTACCCATTTATCAGCTTCCATCCCGCTTTGTCTGTTACGGGTTTATGCTTAATTGCGCTGATACTCATCAAAGATAAAGGAAATGCGGAAAAGAATTGTGCATGACAGCTAAGTGAAAGCCTGGAAGAAGCATTTCCAGGTCAGGAGAGGCATAGTAAAGGGTAGACCTGAACTGTTTTTCACAGTGATTTCCTTTAGCACTGAAGAATTGCTTATATCTGTACAATATCTTGGTGTACGTCACAGATTGAGAGAAGGGATTAGATGGAGGTATACTGGCGTTTTAGGTTGTACTGCCCCTATTTCTTAAGCACTCAAAACCCTATTCTTTAGTAATTTGAACTGTCTGTTTAAATCTACCTTTTGAGATCAATGTGTCTATCTCCATCATATTTAAACTGCAGAGTAAGCACTGGTGTTTGGATAGACACTTCAGCAGTGGCAGGTCATTTTGAGAGGCAGCGGGTGGAACGAAAACCTGATTTTTCACAAGTGCATGCCCTGGTGAAGTACTGGTCAGCTTAGGCCCTGAAGCATCAGTGTAACGTGGTTGCTCCCTCTAGCCCTGCTTGCTTGATGCTCTTATTCCTGACTCCACGCTGTGAGCTGGCAACAGCATGGCAAGGAGCACTCCTGGTGCTGATCTTGTTTCTGAGCCCGCTGAGGGCTTGGGTTCACAGCAGGCATTTGTGGAGCTACAGCTGCTGGGAGTTGTGCTGTGAAATTCTGCGGTGGTTTCGGGGGGGAGCTCTACTAAAATAGTGTTGTGTTTTTTCTTTCTTTTTTTTTTCTATTTTTCTTCTACTTTGGCATGAGGCAGTGCCCTAGCCGTTAGTGACTAATCTCTCCTAACCTGAAGTTTATTGCCTCTAGACAGAGGACTATATGTGATACGCTTATCTAATATAGCTTGCAACTGTAGGGCTTGGAAGCAAGAAATTTAATTGCTAATTTAACTGGGAATCTGACATCCTCAAATGTAACTTGCACACACAATATTACTATGGGCCAAAATGTTTAGGAACCATCTTGCAATCAAACCAAGTATTTTTGTGCTTAAAAAGAATATTCTTTGAATTCCCTGCAAATCCTTTTGGCTTAGTATTTAAATTTGATGTAAGAGTCTAGAGAGCTTCAGTAATGACCTAGGACCATGGATGAGACCTACCTTTGCAGCATTAGGAGAAACACTGAATTTTGAACCCCATGTGGTAAAAGGGATAGAGTTAATTATGCTTAAAACCATGTTTATTTAAGATAAATTGGGGGAAATTAAAGATAAGAGGGTATCTTCTGACTTTTAAAATATTATACAGATCATTTTACTATAAAAAGACTAGAAATACTGTGTTTAGGAACAAAATATGGGAAATGTTGCATTAAAAAAAGACGTGAAACAAAATAAAGGTGCATTTGTTTAAGTGAACAGATGATGAAAATAATACAGTGAAATCAGAGTTGTTAGGAGGAAATACAATTCAGATAAAGATAAAAGTAGCAGTTTGTATCTGACTTTAAGGTCGGGCTTTGCAATTTCTATTTATGTGTATAAAATTTGGTGCAGAGAATAGCACAGTTAATGTTGGATGGTGGACAATATTAAGTTTGCAGCGGGCCAAAATTATAGACTCATAGAATGCTTAAGGTTGGAAGGGACCTCTAGAGGTCATCTAGTCCAACCCCCCTGCACACGCAGGGTCACCTAGAGCACGTGGCACAGGACTGCGTCCAAGCGGGTTTTGAAGATCTCCAGAGAAGGAGACTCCACAACCTCTCTGGGAAGCCTGTTCCAGGGATCTGGCACCCTCACTGCCAAGAAATTTTTCCTTAAGTTCCTGTGGAAATTTTGATGCTTCAGTTTCCGGCCGTTTCCTCTAGTTCTGTCGGTGGCCACCACTGAAAAGAGGCCAGCACCGTCTTCCTCACTGCCTCCCTTGAGGTACTTATAGACACTGATCAGGTCCCCTCTCAGCCTTCTCTTCTCCAGGCTGAACAGGCCCAGCTCCCTCAGCCTTTCCTCATAGGGCAGATGCTCCAGGCCCCTGATCATCCTTGTAGCCCTGCGCTGGACTCTCTCCAGCAGCTCCACATCCCTCTTGTACTGGGGAGCCCAGAACTGGACACAATACTCCAGATGTGGCCTCACCAGGGCTGAGTAGAGGGGCAGGATCCCCTCCCTCGACCTGCTGGAGACGCCCTTAATACACCCCAGGATCGCATTGGCCTTCTTGGCCACGAGAGCACACTACTGCCTCATGGTCAACTTGTCGTCCACCATGACGCCCAGGTCCCTCTCTGCAGAGCTGCTCTCCAGAAGGTCAGTCCCCAGCCTGTACTGGTGTCTGGGGTTATTCCTCCCCAGGTGCAGGGCCTTGCACTTGGCCTTGTTGAATTTCATGAGGTTTTTCACTGCCCAGTTGTCCAGTCTGTCCAGGTCCCTCTGGATGGCAGCGCAGCCCTCTGGGCTATCAGCTACTCCTCCCAGTTTGGTATCATCAGCAAACTTGCTGAGGGAGCACTCTGTGCCTTCATCCAGGTCATTGATGAATAAATTGAACAGGGCTGGACCGAGGACTGACCCCTGGGGGACACCACTAGCTACAGGCCTCCAACTAGACTCTGCGCTGCTGATCACCACCCTCTGGGCTCTGCCATCCAGCCAATTCCTAATCCACCTCACTGTGCACTCATCTATCCCACACTTCCGGAGCTTGCCCAGGAGGGTGTTGGGAGGGACAGTGTCAAAAGCCTTGGTGAAGTCAAGATAGACGACCCACTGCTCTCCCCTCATCTATCCAGCTGGTCATTCCATCATAGAAGGCTATCAGGTTAGTCAAGCATGATTTCCCCTTGGTGAATCCATGCTGACTACTCTTGAGAACCTTCTTGTTCTCTACATGCCTGGAGACAACAGCCAGTATGAGCCGTTCCATCACTTTTCTGGGGACGGAGTTGAGGCTGACTGGCCTGTAGCTGCCTGGGTCCTCCTTCTTGCCTTTTTTGAAGACTGGCGTGATATTGGCTTTCTTCCAGTCCTCCGGCACCTCCCCCGTTCTCCAGGATCTTTCAAAGCTGATGGAGAACGGTTTAGCTATGACATCCTCCAGCTCCTACAGCACTCTGGGGTGCATCCCATCAGGGCCCATGGATTTGTGGGTATCGAGTTTCCTTAGGTGCTCTCTGATTCTTCCTAGGATGATACTTCTCTCTACATCCCTAGAGTGTATTTTAAATAAATTAATGCATGGTATGAAACTTGCTTGACCAAATACAGTCAAGTTCACATTTTCAGTGCTTGATGATTTGAAACTGCTATGTATCAAAATGCCAAATTAATAGGGAGCTGGAAACAGGGACTTCTTGAATGTAAATCATTTTTTGTAATCCATATGCTACTTAAGAATCAGTTCTTCATATATCCATATGAATGTACTGAATATCAGAAAACTAATTGGAGATTTTTTAAAATTACATAATCATATGAGTTCTTTGATTTTTACTTTATATAAAGCTATACAAATTCTTCACCTTTTAAGAATTTCTATAGTGTTTAAGATGTCATTGTTTGTTATGAATGTTTCTTCTCCTAGCCTTGCTAAGCATGATTACTGGCTAGTCAGTTTGCAAATTTGGTGAAAATCTGAAATCTTTTGCTACAATGTTGCTGGTAATCAGTGCTGCAGGTACATCTGTTCAATGCCTACGGTTATCTGTGTATATCATAGTCAATGGGGCTAGTAATATGGACAGTTATTTGTATGGGCAGTGTTTTATGCCATCACAAGCCTATTTATAAATAAATAGGGAGTTTTAAATTGGAAAACAAATAAAACTACCTTTAGTCTTCTATAAAAAACATTTTATTACATCACTGAAGTAATTTTTCTCCCAGCCTTTTATCAATGATCTATGTAAATTTCTAGAATGAGTATGGGTATTTAAATGGAATTTCAGTACTGTTGCATTTTTGCCTGTCTTCTCTTTACTTTTGTCAATGTAGAGTAGGTTTCATAGAATCATAGAATCATAGAATGCTTAGGGTTGGAAGGGACCTCTAGAGATCATCTAGTCCAACCCCCCTGCACACGCAGGGTCACCTAGAGCACGTGGCACAGGACTGCATCCAAGCAGGTTTTGAAGATCTCCAGAGAAGGAGACTCCACAACCTCTCTGGGCAGCCTGTTCCAGTGCTCTGTCACCCTCACTGTTAAGAAATTTTTCCTTAAATTCCTGTGGAACTTTTGGTGCTTCAGTTCGTGGCCATTTCCTCTAGTCCTATCAGTGGCCACCACTGAAAAGAGACCAGCACCCTCCTCTGCACTCCTTCCCTTGAGGTACTTATAGACACTGATTAGATCCCCTCTCAGCCTTCTCTTCTCCAGGCTGAACAGGCCCAGCTCCCTCAGCCTCTCCTCATAGGGCAGATGTTCCAGGCCGCTGATCATCCTTGTTGCCCTGCACTGGACTCTCTCCAGCAGCTCCACATCCCTCTTGTACTGTGGAGCCCAGAACTGGACACAATACTCCAGATGTGGCCTCACCAGGGCTGAGTAGAGGGGCAGGATCACCTCCCTCGACCTGCTGGAGACGCTCTTCTTAATGCACCTGAGGATCCCATTGGCCTTCTTGGCCACGAGGGCACACTGCTGCCTCATGGTCAACTTATCATCCACCATGACACCCAGGTCCTTCTCCGCAGAACTGCTCTCCAGAAGGTCAGTCCCCAGCCTGTACTGGTGTCTAGGGTTATTCCTCCCCAGGTGCAGAACCCTGCACTTGGCCTTGTTGAATTTCACGAGGTTTTTCACCGCCCATTTGTCCAGCCTGTCCAGGTCCCTCTGGATGGCAGCGCATCCCTCTGGGGTATCGGCTACTCCTCCCAGTTTGGTATCATCAGCAAACTTGCTGAGGGAGCACTCTGTGCCTTCATCCAGGTCATTGATGAATAAATTGAACAGGGCTGGACCGAGGACTGACCCCTGGGGGACACCACTATCTACAGGCCTCCAACTAGACTCTGCGCTGCTGATCACCACTCTCTGGGCCCTGCCATCCAGCCAATTCCTAATCCACCTCACTGTGCACTCATCTATCCCACACTTCCGGAGCTTGCCCAGGAGGGTGTTGTGAGGGATGGTGTCAAAAGCCTTGGTGAAGTCGAGACAGACGACATCCACCGCCCTCCCCTCGTCTATCCAACCGGTCATTTCATCATAGAAGGCTATCAGGTTAGTCAAGCAAGATTTCCTCTAGGTGTATCCATGCTGACTACTCTTGAGCACCTTCTTGTCCTCTACATGCCTGGAGACAACAGCCAGTATGAGCCGTTCCATCACTTTTCCGGGGACGGAGGGGAGGCTCACTGGCCTGTAGTTGCCTGGGTCCTCCTTCTTGCCTTTTTTGAAGAGTGGCGTGACATTGGCCTTCTTCCAGTCCTCCGGCACCTCCCCTGTTCTCCAGGATCTTTCAAAGATGATGGAGAGCGGCTTAGCTATGACCTCTGCCAGCTCACGCAGCACTCTGGGGTGCATCCCATCAGGGCCCATGGATTTGTGGGTATCGAGGTTCCTTAGGTGCTCTCTGACCCAATCTTCCTCTACCCAGGGCAGGTCTTCCTCTCCAGCAGCTTCTTCTCTTGTCCCTAGGGCCTGGGGCTCTAAAGGGCTGCCCTTGATAAACACCGAAGTAAAGAAGGCATTGAGCAACTCTGCTTTTTCTGTGTTATTTGTAACCAGGGTGCCCATCATGTCCGCCAGCGGACCCACGTTTTCCCTGATTTTCCCTTTGCTGTTAATGAATTTAAAGAATTTTTTATTGTTATTTTTAATATCCCTTGCCAGATTGCGTTCCAAACGTGCCTTAGCTTTCCTTGTCGCATCTCTGCATTCCCTGACAACGTTCCTGTATTTCTCCCAGGGGGCCTGTCCTTTTTTCCACATTCTGTATACCGCCTTCTTCTGATTGAGCATTGCCACAAGCTCCTTGCTCATCCACGCAGGTCTCCTGCCCCCTCTGCCTGACTTCTTACACACAGGGATGCACTGTTGCTGGGCGTGGAGGAAGTGCCACTTGAAAACTAACCAGCTCTCTTGGGCCCCCCTTCCTTCTAGAGCTCTAGCCCATGGGATTCTTCTGAGGAGGTCTCTGAAGAGGCCAAAGTTGGCCCTCCTGAAGTCCATGGTTGCAAGGCTACTTACAGCCCCGCCTCCTCCTCGTTGAATCCTGAATTCCACCAACTCATGTTCACTGCAGACGAGGCTACCCCCCACCTTCACATCTCCTACAAGTCCCTCTCTATTTGTTAGCACGAGGTCCAGTAGCCCACCTCTCCTCGTCGGCTCCTCCACAACCTGCGTCAAAAAGTTATCGTCGACGCTCTGCAGGAACCTCCAGGACTGCTTGTGCCTGGCTGTGTTGTCCTTCCAGTTGATGTCGGGGTAGTTGAAGTCCCCCATGAGAACCAGGGCCTGTGACTGTGAGGCAATATCCAGCTGCCTATAGAAGGCCTCATCAACCTCCTCGTCCTGGTCAGGTGGCCTGTAGCAGACACCCGCCACAGTGTCTCCCACATTAGCCTGCCCTCTAATCCTTACCCACAAGCTCTCAACTCGCTCATCCTCCACTCCCAGGTTGAGCTCCATGCATTCCAGTTGCTCTCTCACATAAAGAGCAACTCCACCACCTCGCCTTCCCAGCCTGTCCTTCCTAAAGAGCACATAGCCTTCCATGGCAGCGCTCCAGTCGTGCGAGCTATCCCACCACGTCTCTGTGATACCAATAAGATCATGACACTGGGATCGCACACACATCTCCAGTTCATCCTGCTTATTCCCCATGCTTCGCGCATTGGTGTACAGGCATTTCAGGGAAGCAACAGAGGCCACAGGTTCCCCAGGAAGGGTGAAAGAGGACCCTCCGTGATCATTTCCTATCCTTGCTTCCCCACTAGCATACTCCCACTGGACGCCATCTGACCTAGGCTGTGCGGTACTGCTTGCCGTGTCTATGTGACACTCCCCTTCCCCCTTCTTGCCTAGTTTAAAGCCCTCCTAACCAGGTTGGCCAGCCTTTTGGCAGAGACGTGTGCCCCTCTTGCAAGTCAGTTGCAAGACTGTCAGTTTAGACTGATCTTTTATTATTTTTTAACTGCATCTGTAAAGTTAAGAAAATGAAGGGGAAAAAAGAGATCTATGAAGCTTCTAGCACCTTTTCACCAAGGAAAGGTGAATGGAGACCCCCTCCAACAGTGAAGGGTCTTCATGTGCACCATGAAATGTCTGAGGTTTGTATGAAGCAGTAAATTATTGAGGAGAAAAAAAAATCTCTTATTTTGAAAGACTTTGTTTTCTAAATTGCAGCAACTAAGTCCCTTTTCCCTCCCACTTTTTTTTTTTTTTTTAAGTGAAAAAGCTGCTCTGAGTCGAGTCTACTTTTCTTTGATTCAACTCTCTTCTGACATGACTGTGTACGTCTAGAGCTGGCTCATGTAGTATTTTTTCTCTACCTGGTTCCTGAAAGCTGATCTTAAGCAGCGGTTGGAGCATAAAGTTTTTATTGATTGATAGATTTTTTTTCTGATGCAACTTAGAATGCTAAATTCCCCCTTTATAATGAAGGTCTGGTTGCACAAGGCAGACTGGGATTTTATATGAATATTTTTTCTGTTTTAATGTTTTGGAGTTTTCTGTAGCTTTCTGTGTGACTTTAAATGGTTGCATATGTTAACATTTCATATGCTTTGAGCTGTTCTAGAGCCCAAAGTCATTGGAAGCTGGTTTTTTTTTTTTTTGCGTGACGAAAATATAGTGTAGATTTCTTTAATGAAGCTAATGAGAAAGAGCATTTGGAAACCCTTTCCTTCCAGAGACCAGGTTATGCAATATTGGACAAAGATCCAAACTGACAGAAAGCAGAAAACTGTTTGTGTGTGCTTGAACTGAACGTGCTGTAGGATTTGTTTCTTTCTCTACTTTCTTTTTATACAATTTATTTAATCTTGCAGTACAGTGATTGTGTTTTGGAAAACTATTAACATTTGTAAAGTGGGGTCCATAATAGTGAATGGAGAGAGCCTTGAGCCTCACTTGGGAAGAAAACAGTCACCATCTGTCCTGATTTAGGTGAATGGAAAAAGGAAATAATGGAGTGAAGGGATGAGTCACTATCTCATTTGGTGAATGTACTTGCCCTTCCAGCCAGAGCCCTGGCATTTGTTCTGAGCCGCGCGGTGCGAGCACAAGTCTGCCAGGGCAGCCCTGGAGTCATGTGCTTCGGCAGTAATTGCTTTTTGCTGTCAGTGAGAAATGTGACAGGTCTGTGCCAGAGAGCCTGCCCGGCTCTGCTGAGGCCACGTTTTGTGGCGTAGGAGGCGCGTGGCCCCTCACTGCTGGATTAGCATGTGCGTCCGAAAATAGAGGCCTCGCCACCTGCCGCGTGGCCAATGCAAGCCAGGTTTGCGCAGCATGCGCTGTGGTGAGACAGGTGCTTGTTCTGCAGCTGATGTGCTGCTGGGGATGCTCACCCCAAAAACCTGGGGAGAGCACAGGAAGTGCCCGGCAACACTCACAGGTACTGAGCAAGCAAAGCTCAGCCTGCATGTGAACGGAGAGCACTGGGCAAGTTCACGGTTGATGCCTGGCCCCATCTGCTGGTGGTGGGTGGAAGGAAGCAAGTGGGATGGAAAAGCTCCAGAAATGGCATCTTCAGGGTTGCTTTTTAAACAGGATGGCCTAAGAAGTCTTTTTCTTGGACCATTTCTTTTTTAGTGAAAGATGCCTTTTGAGGGGAGTATTTTATTTTACTTACCAACCTACTTTGTTTTACTTGACCAACTAATATTTCTAGAAAAAAATACCTTTTTTGGGGCACACTGACCTCCTTTGGGTCCTCAGGGAAGACTTCGCACTTGAAAGGGTCTTGTGTGACTGATCTAAGTCTTTTTTTCCCTAGGTGTATCAATTAATCTTAAAAAAAAATACTGCCTTTCCTCATACATTTTGCTTTAAAAAACTGAAATGGGACACTCTTCTTTGATTCTGCAAAAAATACTTGCCTATATTTATACTACATTATTCTTACCATGCATTTTTATAGTTAGAGTAGTGGCATTATGTTGAGTGACATTGCTTACCTTTCCTTAGCCTTCTGTAGTACTGATTCAGTCTTTTAATAACTCCACTTAAGGTGAATGTGCCAAGGGCAAATTTGAAATGTGTTAAATATGGAATAATCTGCTCCTCTAAATCTTCTTAATCTGTGCCTGTAGCTGGGATGCAGGAACATATGAACAAAAGCACTGGTTGGTAAACAGTTCTTATTTGGGTTCTCATATGGGAAAATAAACTTAACAAATTTCAGCAACACATGGTACTAAGTATTTGCCAAGAATGGATCGTTTTGCACCCAAGCAAATGACCATGCCCATTTTAAATAGTTGTGTGATGCCATACACACATCTACATTTTCTTGTGTGAAAGAACACAGGTGTTGTAATTACAGCTGGCTGCCCATTCTCACATCTGCTTCTTGCTCCAGATTTGGTTTCAATGATGAACAGCCATGAAATCAATCTGAAGTCTACAATACAAAGAGCTGTTTTATTTTAATGGCTAGAACTGACAAGGGGATTACAAGATTATTAAAACAGTATTTCGATGGGGGAAGGACTTTAAGGTGTGAGAATATTTTGGTGAGAATATAGGTACTTATAATAATTTAAAGAGGATAGCTTTGGCTTTTTTAAAAAAGTAACTGTAGTTAATACTTCACTAATTTGTATTCACCATTTTTCAGGAAAAATAAAAAATACAATCCTATTTTGTGTTTTTATTAGCAGAAGAAAGTGCTTCTTTTGTTGTTTGTTATCTATATCCTTTTTTTCACTTTGCATAGAAATTCCTGTACCCTTGAAAACTGCCCGAAGTCCTTTGGTAAAATGTCAGCAAGTATAACTGCTGGTATCAACTTGACTGCTTTTTTTTTGTACAATTTTATATGAATGCTGTATGCAACAGTCCAGAAAGCACCTGAAAACTATTTTTTACATTTTGATCCATATTATAAAATAGTTTTCATGTAAGACAGCATTTAAAAATAATATTTAGGCTGTGGCTTAGTTAATAAAGATCTATAACCAAAAATGCTCAGGACAGAGTGCCAAAAACACGCTAGTGGCCTGAGCTATGGGAAGAAGTGATCGTATACTTTTTTAAAACTCTGTGTAAACTGTAAACTCTTCAAAACTACTGTGTAAGTTATGGTATGAATGATTAAAATGGTCTTTAACAGTTCAGTTGGCTGTTAGACAATTTGTATGTAAAAGCCACTGTATCAGTTCATATTCACATATTCACTTGGCATCATTGGCTGTGCTGGAGAATTTCCCAGAGGTTACAGTCTGATAAAAAAAAAAAAAATCCTCGGTAGAAACTGTGAACATAGAGGACGAGAAGTGAAATCTGCCTTTGGGAGGTGCCTGTTTCTATCCGTACTAGCAGGTTGCTTGGTAGTGTCTGTGGTGAGAAGATGTTCCTGTAGAAGGCAGATTTGCAAAAGGCAGGCCTGTAAGTCCCTGTTTCTCATCCTGGCTCCACCCAAGGCTCCGGAAGTTCTTGAGCAGCTACTGTATTTTTCAGTAAGAAAGGCCTAAACGGGTCTGCATTGTCTTTATTTATTTATTTTTTCTTTTAATAATGGAAAAACAGACTTTAATTTAAAAATGGATTTTAAAATGGAAAATTAGTGGCTGAAAGTCAAACTATTTCAGTTAAACACATTGGATTGATGCAATTCAGGGATATCTTGCTTGCCATTACTCTCCCTTGGCTCAGATTCATTTAATGCCCTATTTCCATGCATTTCTGCACCACAGCCAGAATTTGTTGAGGAAGGAGAGAAAGCTTTAGTGCTGTCACTGATTTCTTCTCAGATGTCTACCTTCCCCTTGGATAAGTTTTGTAGGTAATTGGTAAGCATGGAGAGTTATTCTTGGGGAAACAACACTCAAGAACTTTTAAAAGGCCTAAAGCACTGCAAACTCACATTTCAAAGTACATTATGGCTTACAAAATAGTCATGTCACAGGGAGGGCTCTTACTTTGTAAGTGTACCCATTCCTAAACTGCTTACCCTTCTCCTAAACTGCTTTCAGCTGGAGGTAGACCAGATCTCTTAAATTAGAGTATTAATGAAAGAAGCCACTAATTATGTGCAGTGATAGATAAGGCTTCACAGCTGTGTCTGGCTTCACTATCTTTCCATCCAGAAATATCCCAGGAATAAGCAGTTAGGAGTGAAGGTTTGCAGTCCTTTTTGTGCTTTCATGTGGCGTTTAACATTGTGACCATGCATTCCAGTCCTCTGTTGCTAATTCTTAATTTTTAATGTGCTAGGTTGGGATGGAGAAGTAAAAATGTCTGTAATGTTTATAAGCTGAGCCATGAATTGTCTCCTGTGAGAGTTACAACTGTTTAGTACAGGTGAGGTGTGATGGAGCTTTCCTGGCCTTGCTGTGCTCCTCCTTGGAGGTTGGTGTGTGCCTGTGCTCTCCCCACGTGATGGCCCAGAGCAATGAGCCAGGGGGTGGGCCTTTTGTCTACTGCCTTCACGTGCTAAGTGTGTGCTCCAGAGTTGCCTGTGTGTGGTGGTATGTAGCTTGTCTTCTCTGGTGGATTGGGGCTGTGCTAGAGCTCCTCTGAAGTCAGAAATTCTTGGCTGAGCAGACTTGAGCTGAGCTTTGTGCCTCTTGCTGCAATACAGGCTTCCATTCTTTGTTTTGTGTTCACAGCGTTGTTTGCAGTATAGCCTTTCCCTTGAGAGAAATGTCAGAAAATGTCATCTGCTGACATTCTGAAGCAAGTTATTTTGGGTTCTTTATAGTCAAATCTGGATGGATGTTTGAATATAATTTAGAGTATATTCTCGCCAGTCCAAATCTGTTCAATTGTTCTGCAGCCAGAATAGCATGGTTACTTGTTAGCTTACATAAGCAATTTTGTGACGGAGAGAAGGATTTAGGGAGGCCTTCTGTTCCAGTGTGAGCTGGTTCTGAGACTAAAGTTTTTTTTTAGTGGCTCTCACAATCTTGCCTATTCAACAGTAAAAGTGTTAAGGAACTTGTATTCAAAATAGTACGTAGCAAAAGCTTCATATCAAATGTCTGCAAATAAAGGACCTCTGTTCACTTACTTTAGGGGTCCTCAAGGGCACAGGGGGATGAATGTTTGAATTCTTCTTGCTCTGCTGTATTTATGATTTATTACTGTTGGTTGGGAGATTAGTGTGCATTCCCTGCTGCTTTTATGTTTTTCTAACTTCCTCCTGGGTTCAAACTTAGTGCTGAGAACTCCAAAGCTCTTTTGTTAGTTTGTGTAATTTCCAGCCTCATATTTAAAATAAGGAGTTTATTATCACAATGCTTTCATTTTCTTACAGTAAGTCATTGGGTTAACAGTATTTACTGCAGAACACCTGACAAGAAGTCCTGCTTCTTTTGAACAGCCTTTTGGCTAATGAGAGAAGTGTAACTATCTGCTAAGAGAACATTTGGCACTCATCTGTTTTATGTGATATTAATCATCGCTTTGGGTTAGGCTAGTCTCAAAGTGATAGTTACGTTTCTTATATTTACAATATTAAAACTTGTACTGAAAAGGAGAGTGGATTGGGGGTGCTTTCCCCAGTGAATTAAGATACAGGACTTTAAGCTGCCTGTACTGTTTAGCAAAAAGGGGAAGATGGTTACCAACTGGCATGCCTTTGCTCCAGATGTTTCCTCCAAGACAAATATCTAGGGTTTTATTATGACACAGCAAGAACAGCCAATAAGAA
Organism: Tinamus guttatus; assembly: GCF_059628265.1. Taxonomy (NCBI): domain Eukaryota; kingdom Metazoa; phylum Chordata; class Aves; order Tinamiformes; family Tinamidae; genus Tinamus; species Tinamus guttatus. The sequence continues at coordinate 39,027 of NW_028290174.1, read as the reverse complement.
GAGAACAGGACTTTTTTTTTTTTTTTTTTTTTTTTTCTTTCTTTCTTTCTTTTTATTGTCTGTCTGATCTAAATAGCCAGTCAATCAAATACTGTGGTAAGTTGTCTAGTAGTTTAAATGTAACATGCCTGTGCCTGTTAATGTGAGCTGCTCTCTTCTGAATGCAGAATTTAAAATGTTTTATTCAAAATCCCTTTGGATGCAAAAGAAAAAAACAAACTTATTTTGCAGTACCGATGTTGTTATAAATGTTAGACGTGACTTTGTTTACCAAAAAGACTTGTTCATACAAGAAGCAGCAGGCTCCTATTTTACTTTCCCTTAAATTGGTGGCAAAACACATTTTGATTTCAAAAGGAACAGGATCAGACCTATAGTCAAGGATTAGCAGCTTTGGGACAAAATTCCACAGCTCTTATTCTCACTTCTCTCAGGCAAAGTTCCCATTGCCTGTAGGGTTTGGAGCACAAATGCTGTAATTATGCTAGCTGTTTTAAAGAGATTCTGCCTTTTCAGTATACAAATTTAATCTGGTATGGATGTGTGTAAAATATTATGATATACTGCTCTTCTATACACTGTATCTGACTGTCCTTTTGTGGACTTCAAAGACAGAAGCAGCATTATGATCATCTAGTCTGACCCGTGTTAACAGGGCAGGGAACGTCACTCCATAATTCCCATATCAAGCTCATAACTTCTAGATGGTGTAAAGCGTGTTTCTAATCAGTCCTGACTCCTCCTTTTACTACGTGCTTAATGGACATGACTTGACTTTGTTTCATCCATTACATAGTAAGACTTACAAATTTAATAGCAGAAATATCTTTTAAATTTTTGAGCTACACTTAACTGGTGATGGAAAATGCAAAGATTATTTTCAGTCAGGTTATTTCCCTTGGCTGCATTCGGTTATTTTCACTAATGCAAATAAAAATACTCCATGCTGCTAGACGCTTTGGCAAAGATGGTTGTTTTTTCAGGGCTGATTGTTATCTGGATAGTTAGTGTGATGATCAGTAGGGTGACTTACAAGTGAGGAAATGATACAGTGGCAGTTTTAATCGGATATTCTGTTATGGTGATGAATTATTATATTAAAATAAACATGGGCTTTTGCTATTTTGATGTATTTGCATATGTATAGTGAATTCCACATTATATTAACAGAATATTGTTAAGGATGCAAAACCGAGCGTTTTAAAGTTGTGTCTGTACATGTAACTATACCACCTTGTAGCGCATGCAGTATGATACAGTTGTTAATTATATAGTCACCTGACCCCTTTTTCGCTTCTCATCCTTGCTTTGTGCATTGTGGGCATCTTCACCAAATGGGAATTGCTTCATTTTGGTTGTTTAGTTTGTGGTCTGAAGTCACCTCTGCTTCACAGAATTCAGACTCCTCTCTGGAAGCAGATTTCATTGCCTCTTGTGCTCTTTCCAGTGACATTCCTGGTAATAGTGTCACAGAGCTTTTTGAATATTAAGACATCTTCAGGGTACTGGTGTGAGTGAAGGCAACGTTAGGATTCCTGTGACGTAGCCCACAAATATTTTTTAAAAGTATCTACAGTTTTAAGTTACTAATCTCTGTGCAATGGGGGTAAAACATTTCAAAAAGCTGGACTTGGAGGCAAAACTAGAATAAAGTTTCACTTAACTGTTCACTGAGATAAGCTAACATCCAGAATCAAGATAAGCTGGACTCTATTAAGGCTTTATTTGTGCTGGAGAGAAAGTACCATCTGCTTACTCCCCTGTAGGCTACAGTTAGTACAGGGTGTCCAAGATGATTTCTTGTAGAACAAATCATATTAGCATACCTCTGCCTGCCCCATCCAGCTTCATGGTCTGGAATCCAAATTGAAGTATCAAAAGCAAAAGAATTATTAGAATATGAATGGACAGATTGAACAGATGTGTTGACATAATGTTGTCTCCCTTTGTTTCTCAATTCTGGGTGTTTAAATTTTCAAATTCTCAGGCTTGTAAAAGTAAACTTCATACTACAGGGATGCCTATCAGGGATGCATGTTTAAATTACCTTTTGCTTAACACTCCTATGATCCACCTCTAATAGTTTTGCCTTTTTTTTTTTTTTTTCTTCCTTCCCAGTTTCACAGTTGGAATGTACAGTAAGAGTACAGGAGTCTTCTGAGAGTAGCAAGTTATCTCATTAATTTTAGTCCTTGAAATCAGATGCTTTTACTGCCACCTTTGTTCTGCCAGGCTGCAAACTGCAGCCTTTCTTAATCAAGAGATGTGGCCGTGCAACTTCATTACCAGTGTGACAGACAAAGTTTTTTGCTGGATTACTCTCTTGCTAGTCATACATTAAATTTCTCCTTTGGGAAATACTAGTTTAGAAAGTAAACATCCAGAATGCTTCAGTGCAAATGATAGATGAGTAACGAGGGAGGCAGAAAAAAATACTCTTGATATTTGGAATGTTGTTCATTAACTATAGCACTTTCTGGATACACTTGAAACATGAAAAGTGTTTTGTGGTGGAGGAATCTGTGCGGTCTTGCACCAGATTTCTTCACAGAATTGGAGAAATTGAAAGATATGCTTATTCTATATGAAGCTGTCTGCACAAGCTTTGTATTTTTTGCATTTTTTCACAACTCATATCTCTTCTAGATGCTGGTATGTAAATCACAGAGGCTTTAGGTCTATCTGTTTAACAAGGACAGAGGACTCTGAAAAAGCAAGAATGTACGAATGCATGTGCCTCTGCCCTGAATTGCACAAATTGCTTGTAGTGGGCTATAGAGGCATTTGACAGATTATGTGCAAGTACATACATGTGTGTTTTATTATTTGATTGCCTTAGGAGACTGCTGTTTAAGTTGGCAAATCTACTTATTAAAAGCAAAGCTTGCTGGCTGGCAGCATTACAGAGTGCCAGAAGGAAAAAGAGACCAAATGCTGAGAGAGGAGACAGAACGTGTAATGTGCCGAAAGCATGGAGAAGCTATAAAGAGAAGGCAAAAGGAGAGTTAAATGTGGTTCCAATTTGTTCTTTTGGGCTCAAGTTGATGGCCATTCAGAAGTAAAAACACAAATTTCTCAAAATTCAAGATGAATTTAAAATATTAAGAAATCTAGACTTTTCTGTCTTGTTAGGTGTGATCTGGTCACCTGTTTATAGTTTGTCAGGAATCTCTAATCCACCTGTATTGTCCTGTCACAAATAAAAAGCGGCTTGCTTTGGAGCTTTACAAAACACTGTCAGACCATGCTGTAAATGAACGCTGTAATAACACCTGTAGCTTTGCTCTTATTCTCAATAGCTTGATTAGAGAACTACAGTATTGACTCTTAGTATGTACTACATTTCTGCATATAATTTGAGGATGGGTAATTTGTAGCTATTTTGAGGGTCAAGGGGGAATGCAGTTTTCAAACGTAGTAGTTTAGAACAAGACCATTCTTCCTCATGAAAGCAGAAGCCAAGCAAGTTGAGTATATGTGCCTCCAGGTAGGCTACACCTGTGGCCTCACACTTTCTTATTTCAGTCTGGTTCCTTCACAACATCCGGCAGTATAATTACAATATTCACTAATTCCTTTAGCTGAATATCATTAGAATAACCAGTAGCCTTGCTTTGTCTCCAAAGACTTCTCATTTTGAGAAGAATGTTTAAAATGTGGAAAACTGACATATAGTAAAATATAAGAAAGAGAGAGGCAGAATGGCTCATTTTTTTCAGAGAAGTCAAGAAATATCTTGTTTTTAAAAAATCCCTTACATTAAGACCTAGATTTATGTGTGTTTTTCATACTGATCTCCCTAAAAGGGCTGTAAGTGGCACAGTTACCACTTTGGTGGCAGGCTTCTGTTTAGCAATCCTGAGCCCTAAAAATTACATAGCTGGTGTGCAGTGTAGCAGTGGTTAAACCAACAGTCTGCTGGCTCTACTATTTTTGAGGAGCTCTAACTTTTGAAGTCTTAGTAAAGTTATTTGAAGATCCCAAAGATTAACTAATTAAGATACAAGTTTTTTTAGCTGAATGCATAAAATTGGAAATTGAAAGGAGGCACAGATAGAAGAATTCTTGTTCTGATGAAGCAGGCAAGTCAATCAAACTACCCTTGAAAGCAGGGAGTCATGAGCCTGTTAGAAAAACAGATCAGTTTAAAACACATTTAAACAAACAAAAGAGGAAAAAGTTTTTTAAGAAGATAGAAGAAAAAGAAAGGTGTTCCCATTTGGTAGGGTCAAATAAAGGTAACCGGTTCTTTCTTTTGGCAAGATGATGATGACCAAGGGATTCCTCTGGAGCACAGTAACAAAAACAGACATGCAGGAGGTTTTTTTTTTTTTTTTCCTCTTCAGTAGGATAGCAGGAAAACAACCAGGATATATCTGGCCTTTTGACAGGATAGCAGCCAATCCAAGCCCTTGCTGGCCAGTGTAGAACAAGGCAAACTCCTTCCAGCCAGAAGCCCTTCAGCCTTACAAGCCTCCACTTGTTTCCAATCATAGCTGGAAGACCTTTTCACATGTTTTATCACATCTTGTGCAAGTAGGGGATATTTTTTTCACCTTTATTGTATCCTATAATCGACATTCTCAAACAACTAAGTGGTTGTAGCTCCAAGCGCTCTCTCTCTGTGTGTGTACATATGTGGAGATACAGGTAGATGGACAAATAGATACTGCTATTATATTTTAAGATGTAGATGGGTAGGTTAGAAGATTGACTTAACTTTCTCAGCAAGAACAGGATGGTGGTGGAAAAATGATGTGTGTGTGTGTATTTTTCTTAGTTTCTTAGGGTCTAAGTCAACTTAACACTGTAGGTTTGCACTGATGTTGCAAAAATCTATCTGAAGTACTTATAATTAAGTTTCTCAAGAGGAAGCCTTTTTCTGTTGCTTTTGGTCTGCTTGCAAATATGAGTCCTATCAAAGCAAACAGAAATCCTGTTCTATACTTTTTACCCAAACTTCAGTCAGGATTTGGCTTGTAGATGCTGATGTAAAAATATGGCCAGTTTTTGATGCTTTTTGTTGTACCAGCTTTGTTCTTTTCATTTTTTGTGCTATACAAGTTTCTACAGTGCAGGGTGCTAAATGTAGATACAAAAAGAGGGTTCTTTATCTAGTTCAAGTTAAGTGGCCAGTTGAGACCATTATATGCTCAAAGCAGTTAAGTTTCATGAAATGAATTAATTGCTTTAACTGCTAAGATCTAAATTAGTTAATTCAACAGCATAGTGTGAACAAACGTAACACTGGTTTATGGAATAGATAACTTTAAATTTCATATATTAAGTCATATTCATATTCCATAAGGCCCTTTTGGTATTGTATCTGGATAGTGATAAAAGTTGGAATGAGAAATCAATGCTGATACTACTGTGGAGGGGAATCTAGACAACTGTGGGATCAGGGTCAGAGAATTTATTACATACAAACTGAGAGTTTTCTTCTTTATCTGAAATTAAAGAAGGCAGTGGGATTAACTCTCTGTAGATCCAGTTCAGGAATTTCTCAATAATAGTGTTTCAGTATCTATGTCAGATCAGCCCATGGTTTAAGGTCTATAAGGATTAACCCATTTTTGCTTTCTTATAAGATTGCCTTTCAACATTGCCCTGTTTCTGCATTTTTGTTGCTGCATCTAGAGCCCCAAGCTTCTTTTCTTTTCTCTCCCCTCTCCCCCTCCCCTCTTTTCTTTGACAAGAAAGACTTGATATGAAATATGTCAGTTTACAGAATAAAGCAAGCCCATTGTTTGCTTTTTTTTTTTTTTTTTTTTTTTTTTTTTTTTCCTCTCCTCCTTCTAGGTGACTGCTCTACACTCATTATTTTTAACTTTCTCTGTGCTTATAAATATTTCCCATAATTCCCAAAAGATGTAGGAGCTGTTTTGGCTTTAATCTGTCAGCAGCTTCTGCCAATATTTTTACATAAAACTTCCAGATCTAAACAAATTGTTGTCTTAAATATAATAATGCACACTATCTTTTTCTTGCACTAGTGAGAAGCTTATTCTTCTCTAGATTGCTTGCCGGTGGATGCTTTGAGAGTGGTGTGATTTTTCTTTTTCCCCCACTTATTCTGTCTTTAGCAAAGAAGTAACAAAAAAAGTACAACTTACTCCCAAAGTTGTATGTATTAAGATTGTTGAATAAAAAAAGAGAATGGTTTAAAAGCTACTTTTCAAGCAGAGTCAGTATCAGAAATTCCTGATTACTTTGCATAAGGAAGAACTTTGTGGTAGTAAGAGAAGAGCAATAAGGAATGAAGATCCTTTTCAGTTAGGCAGGTCATAAGAAGAGAGTTCCAGAGTGCCCAGTCTCTTCCAGCAAATGTTCATCCAGCAGTCCTGTTTCTTTTATAAAGAGCAGATGCTGCTGGAGCACTACTACTAACCTTCATTGTGGTTATGTGGAATGGGGAATGAGATTAGTCATCTTGGTAGGTTAGTGCCAGACTGTACAGAAGAGGATATCTGCCAGCATCTTTTTTGATAAAGTAACACCCTCTCCCATTGAAACATAGCAAGTGATAATCGAGCTTTTGCATGTTGGTAGCCTGTTTATTGCTCATTTTGTAGAGGAAACTGCACTGTTCTCATCTTGAGGTGACAAAGCAACAACCCTCAGTTGCAAGGTCCATATGAGGAGGCAAGGCCTTGAACTTCTACGGGAAGTCAAAAGTTGACTGAGTGGATGTCTTAATAAAAAGCTGGTTGATTAACAGCAAGTACTAAATGGTTACCTAGTAGTGGGGGTATTTATTTAGTAAAAGGACTATTGTTTTCTAACATAGCTCAGTAGATAGGCTACTAATGAACATAAGCCAAGAAAGCTTGGATCAGAGATATGAAAACGCCAGCATGGGAACTTGTTGCAATTGAGAGCTGATGTCATTGAAGCCATCTCAGCACAGCATTCTCCGCAGCTTTGTCCAGAAAAGGCAGAATATACTAATGGCTGGACAGATCCAAATTTTTCAATTTTTTTTTTTTTTTTTTTTTGAGGTGGACATTAGCATTGTTTCCTTTAAAAGACAGGCAGCCGTCTCGTAAGCATGATGGAGGTTTTCAGAAGCAAAAGACTTTTTCCATTTGCTAGGAAGAACTAGAGACCAAGTTATGGGACAAAATGCTCTTGCATGAGAAGCTAGGTTGGAGATATTACAGGGACAGGCCACAGGAATTTAGGCACCCAGGTTTGAAGCAGAAAATGAGTGGCAGAATAGGAATTTACCAGAAGATCATATGTCCTTTCACAGAGTAAAGTTGAAGGTAATAAATACCTCAACTACTGAACTGTTCCTCGAGAACATTGGGCTTTTTGTGCACTGATTGAAGCAGAGTAATTTGGTGGGAACAATGCTATATGATAACATGAAAAGAGGTGAAAGAACTGATGTTACATGTGTAACCTTAGTTCTTAGTTGTCTTAAACTTTGGGAACTTGACATTGTGATTTTTATGTTCTGTTATTTGTTTAGTATTCCATGCCTCAGAGGGAGCTTTACTGCTTATTTCTTGAAGGGAGACTGTAGTAAAATAGTATTTAAATGTATTAACAGTTTACATCATCTGTTTAAAATAAAGTACACTTTTACTAGAGTTTACTATTCATTTTTTTTAAAAGGAATTTAGAGAGCAGAACCAGTATTAGAGTATCATGGCTTTAATATTTTAGGGAAAGATGAGGTAAAGTTTGTGGAAAGGTTAATAGAGCTACTAGTATGAATTCTAAGAGATTGCTTAGTTAATCCTAAGGCCAGTAAGGGAGATGTTTGTACAGAACAATTTGTTTGAGCCTGATAAGGATTTCTAGATACTACCACTGCAATCTGGATGTTGAACAACAATACTAACCCTGAACGTTGCACGGGGAGCCTGTTAAGTTGGTCGCAAGATGCAGTTGTCGGTAGAACGTGCCATTTGTCCTCATACCTACACTAGCCACAGTACACTCGGATATCCGATGTAGTATTTTTTTCCTTTACATCATTTATAGTTTCATGCAAGAGCACTGCCAGAAGCTGGACTGTGAAGTCAGAGCTGTTGTTCTGCAGCAACTTTTCTCCTTGCTGCTGATTAGCATCTGCAAAGGGAGCTGGGCAGAACTGCTCAAACTTTTTTGGAGCTTGGCTGGTTTCTAACTGTGAAGCTGCCATCCGGGAGGAGGAGGAAATGATATGTGCAAGCAGCAGTTGGCAAAAAGGCAATGCTTTCCAATTTACTGGCTCCAGTCATCCTGGCTCATGGGGGATGCTGCAAGTGGGTACTTTAACATTTTTTTACTGTAATCTTCTAATATCTCTCTGATTGAAAAGTATTATCCTGGAACCTGCAGACCTCTTCAGGAACTTAGAAGTAGATGTGAGCTTTTAAATATTTTCTTTTTCTGCCTCAGAATCACACTCTGAGGGCCATACCTGCTTGTTCAGTTTGGAGATGTTAACCTGATTTTCTATTTAAACAAATGCTAATTAGGAGTTCTGAGAATCTTGCTGTCTGTTGTATGCCTGCAGAGTCGCTCAGGGCTTAGGTGAGCAGTGAGAAACAAAGGACAGGACTGAAGCTTGTATCAGCCTCCAAGTACCTGAGATGTGTGGGACACTTTTTTCCAGAACTGTTTAACTTAAACATTATGCATGGCATTAGAATGCAGTGTACTGAATGCAGGAATGTATTTACTTTAGTTAATATCTTTTTTTCCATAAGCTTTGCAGTTTTTCCCCAGAAGAGGGCTGCTTCTTTCTCCAATCATGTTGGTCACATGCATTCTGTGAGAAATGCCAATTGGAAATAGTTGCAGCTATTTCAAATCCTAAATTCAGTTATAGTTTCAAAAAGGACTATTACAAAAGCTCACCCATAGAGGGAAGCAGAATGCTGTCATTGCGACAGATTGCTTTTTAAAAATTATCTGTGCTTCAACTGAAGCCAACAAAACACATCTGTTGTCTTATAGCTCCTGTTTCTAAGAAGTGTATTCTGTAGCAGATGAGAAAAATGCCTGACAACTCATAATTCATAAAGTTACTGAGGTTTAATCTGTTAGAATATTATGTACAGAATTCTACCACAGTACAGGCTGTACCACTTCCCTTCCACAGATGATAGAAACAGTATCTGCTAATCACATTTGACACATTAATATTTGAAGTATTAAACTGTAATGAAGGACTACAATATTCTACAGTGCTACTGCTGATTGGTGGTTTCATACCATACACATCTGTCTTATTTTGCTGTTCATTTGTGCAGCTAAGCTTTTTTTCAAGTCAGACACTTTCTTTGAACTTTGGTTTTGGTTTGTTTTGTGTCAGAGAAAAGTTTTTTTTTTTTTTTTTTTTTAAAGATTTTTCTGAAGAATCAATACATGAAAAACTGCAACTTTCAATATCAGATCAGAGCTTTCTGCTATCTATTGTTTATAGATTTTCTCATATTAATCTGTATTTGCTTTGGGTTGTTTTCCTTTCACTCATAGTTTCTCCCCTTACTCTCCTTAGCCCTTACATGCAGCTGGTACAAGGTTATATGTGGGGAAGAGAGAGCAGATCTTTCTCACATCACCACCTTCTATCTCCCTGTGTAATTGCTGTACGCGTATTTTATCACTCGGATCATTCCTTGCATATTTGTGCTGATAATCATGGAAAGTAAGCAAAGTATTTGACTTGTCTCACAGCAGTGATTTATACAGGTGACTGTCTTTTTCCACATATTATATGTAGCCAATATAAGATGAAGTAATATTCAGATTTTATTCCAACCTTCATAGGTTCTGTGAGTTGGACTACAAATGGCCCAATTGCAACATACATATATTTGTCCTGTGGGGAAAAATGACTGCATAAACTTATTCTGTTAAGTATCACAAACACTATAACAATTTGCATATACTTTTTCATTTTTCTACAAAAAAAGTAGTTTGAGATGCCTTTTTTTTTTTTTTTAAAAAAAAAAAAAAAAACTTAAAATTGATGTTGTAAGTACCTACCTCACCTCCAGAATTCTACAAATGCTCAATTTGTTTTTTGCCTGGTACGTTATGAATCAGTTGAAGTTCAGAAGGTTACATTAATAAGGTTCCCTCTTCCTGCAGTTGTGATCTTTTGTAATAAACCCCTTCTAAAATTTCTTATCATTCTGTATTACTGATATAGTACAACAGCAGAAATATAAATGCTTTAAAAAGCTTTCTGAAGTCCAGAACACATTAACAGAGTATTCTTTATCCATGAGAGGTAATCGATATCATAGAGATTCTCTAAGAAGGGTGTTGTGCTTTATTCGGATGTTTCTTAATTGTAGATGAAGAGGACTGACAATCTGATATAAATTATTTTTCTAGTACAGAGCTGTATTTCCTTCTGTGGCTAAAATCCTTGGCATACCATTAAAACTGAACATCTGAATGAAGTTGTCACTTTGTCCTCTGGATAATAGTCAAAACCTACTGATCAATGGAAGAAATAAACTGGACTTGCTGCATTTTATTGAAGAATTTTCTGACGGGGAATTTAGAATTAGCTGAATTTCCATCACACTTCCCAATAGTACTCTAGTCATGTAAGGTCACCAGCAGATGTTATTTCTCCATTCCTTTTCATAGCTTTGGGATCTTTTATGTCTCAATAAATCTTGACTCACGGGCATTTTCTGGCCTAAATAGAAAGCGGGCTTCTTGTGAGCCCAAAGGCTGAGCACCTTGCTGGGCCAAACCATTTCTTTATCTAGCACTGAGAGAGTCATCTTCTTTCTTCATTTCTCCTTGATCTAGTCTCCTTTTGCTCCCAAGGCTTCCGTGGTATCTGGGTTTGCAGTCTGTCTGATTGACGACATCTGATTAAAAGACAAGTAATAGTTGAGAGGCCTATTTAGCCATTCATAATGAATATATCAAATTCACAGAAGCTTAAACCTTCCTCTACAATATTGCTACAAAAATCTGAAATATTGCTAATGAAGCAAGTATTGGAGAAGGTGGCTGAGCCATGAAAAGTTGTTCCTCTTGCTGTTTTAGTGATGGATTCTGCCTTTAGGAAAACTTAGCTATAGCCAAAACCAAATCTTCTTGTTCAAAAGGAATTCTTTTTCTCCTCCAATAGTTGCAGATAATTTTATAGGCTATTGCAGTGCTTGATTGATCTGTGACACACAGTGACATTAACTTCTTTATCTTCATTTCACCTTCTTGTCTTTCATCCTTTTCTAGTTAAAACACATTGCTAAAAGCAGCTGAGCATTTCTAAATACCTAATTTTTTCTTTTGGTAAATGTCATGAAGTTTTCTAAAATTACTAAAGCCAAGGCATAGTTATGGTCCTCAAATCTCAGAATAAATTTTTGGTATTTATTTGTAATACCAGACCCATCTTTTCTTCTGTCTTAGTATGGCATTGGACCCTTCCTAAGAATATAAAGAAACATATAATGGACTGAAATGCCCTCTCAGTAGAAGTTACACACTTTGTGTCAGCAAGGTGCTTCTCATTCTTCTGTTATGGGCCATGAAATTCCTGTGGCACTTCTTCTGCAGCTGAGGAAGCCAAATGTGAGGGAGCAATGAAGATTCGGGCTCAGCATCTGGAGCAGTCACCACCTGACAGTCGCTGATAAGCGCTGGGCCTCCTCTTTCACGATTGCTGAGGGACATCCCGGTGATTTCCCTGTTAAGGAATCTGAACTCTTGTTTACACAGACACAGCTTTTGATGTGTTCTCAGCGTAGTCTTCTTCAGTGCTGCCGTTGCATTGTTTTGGGGGTTACTGGCGTTAAACCACTACAAGGGCATTGGTTACCTTGACTCCAACCACTGCCCCAAAGGCTGTGCAGGAAAACTCACCTGCCCTTCTTTCCAATGTGCATCTTCCCTCAAACTTAACATTGTGCTGACAAATGCTTAAATTCAGCCATTATGAATTCTCATTTAAATTCAATATCTGCTTCAGGGAAGACAGATGATAATAGTGAAACATTTTTTTGAACTGCTTTTCCCTGAGCCAGTACAATGTGTAACTGCTTGTTTCCTGAAATAACAGCATTTGAAGCAAGAAGGAAAGGTCTTCCATTTCCCAGGATTTTCAGTAGTAAGCATAGAGGTTGAATTCCATGGAGAATCTGCCATTGGCCACACCTTGCCTTTCATTACGCTCCTGATGATGCCCCAGCAAAAGTACCAAAGACTTCATGGTTTTGTTAGCTGACCTTGTCGGAGATGTTATCTCAACTTGCCTGACAGTGACAGTTACTGTTGCCGCCTTCTGCATTAATTAATATGTTTGTTTATTACACAGTTAATTTTAGTGTTGGTCAAACCCTTGAAGCCTGAGCGCATTATATGACTTTCACACAAGGATATGTGCAAATCTGTGAAGACATAAATTGCTGTTAGTGGATACAGTTGCATAAATAAAGAGCATATCTGCATGCACATAAAACAGTTATAAACATCGTAAGATCCGTCCTCTCAGATATTAGACTTCTATACACAACTGCATTGTCATTGATTGCAATATGTATGCATAGCCTTAAATGCATGTTTCTTGAAAAAGGTTAAGACTATGCATGGCGATCTTGATTCAGAACTGAATTTGAGTAATGTTAGTATAGAGTTGCTGTAAAAATATTTAGAAATTGAACTTTTTCCATGGTGTGTGCTGTTACATTTTAAATTATATCCTTTATATATATATATATTCATTTAAATTATTCTTCTAGTAGTAATGAAAGATTTGGCTCAGAAGCTTGCTTGGGGTGATACACAGTTGCCCCTTCCAGGATGGGCCAGGGTAAGCACGGACTCTGCTCCTCCACGGTTCCCTGGGCAACACAATCTGCCCTCCTCGCAACTGCAAAAAGGAGTAGCAGAGGGTGGAGCGGAGCGAAGACACCGCGGCCAAACTCTGCACTCCCTGTGCTGGGTCACTGATTAGCCGCACAGTAGCTGCTCAATGGGAGATGTATGATAACATGTCCGGTGCTGAGCCAGCAAAGGTGGCAAATGACTCCTTTCTGATGAACTTTGCTCGAACTTTGCTCATTATAAGCTCATTATAATGCCAACACACACCTCCATCCCAAAAGTTACCCGCCTCCGAGGTACGACCACTCCTCACTGAGCATGAGCTCTAGATTTTTCGATTGACCTTTAAATGAAAGCGAGAAACTTTTTCACCAATCAATAACAGAAGTAAGTATGACTACAGTCACTCAAGCTCCACCTGAATGTAAGAAAAATATAAAAGGTGAACTAAGGAGGGGAAAGTGGAGGAGGGAAGATTCCATTGTAACTTCTGAATCAGTTGACAGGCTGAACCCCTTTCCTCCCCTCGGGTTGGGACGCCGCCTGAGGAGACTCGAGCCTGAGAGCCCTCTCCCATCTTCTGGGGTGAGTGATGATTGCACATTTGTACATCAGAGCTAGCTAAAAACCCCACACTGTAGTAGAGAATTTCCTGTACTGACATCCGAAACCTGCTTTGTAAATGTTGCATTTGAATAAATCATGCTGTGTGTGAACTCGACTACTTGTTTGGGGGACGATCGGACCGACGGTCAGCAGACTGTGCGTGAATCCGATACTGCCAGAGTTGGGCGTATAGCTAACACAGTGTTTGATATCTCCTTCCCTCCCCCCCCCATCATGGCATTCAAACTGCAACACCCTTCCAAAAGGTGCAGGCAGCTGTGTGCCCGTTTCATCTTGCACTTTGTAGCTGTGCTGGCAACTCTTCACCGTGAGGTATGCTCTGCTCTCCCACATGCCGCCGTTGCATCAGTGCTGTTGAGGCCTGTCTGTGCGAGGGGGAGGGAAGCACGCGCAGCTTGGAGGCATCCCGTGTCCTACTTCATCCCATTGGTTCTCACTGCGGCAAGGTAAAAATAGAGCTAGTTGGAAATGCAGCTTTTGCAATGTGTCATCAGAAGTTCCCTTACCATCTGGAGATCTGCTCCCAGGCTTGTGGCTAGGAAGAAGACACGGATGCTGTCTGACAGCTTTGTAGAGCCTTAATCTTCTGGAGACAGTGGGATTTCCAGAAATTTGCAGGATTTCTTTTGGAGGGGGAAAATGATTACTTTAAGTGAAAAACTGATACTGGATTGCAGCAAAGGGATCTCCAAAGTTGCTCAGATTCTTAAAGGTGGATTTGGTTCTCCAAGCCTCAGTGCTGTGCTACAGCATGCTTCAAAGCAAAAGATACTTTTGAAATCAGGTATTAAGTGCAGGTTGCATGTGGGATTTTATTCTCTTTCCTTTTACTAAAGGGTTTTCCTCTCCTTCTGTAAATCTCCTAATATGCATGCTGTGTTTTCCTTCAGAACATCCAATCTAGAATCAGGGCTTTCTTTAAGGATAGCTTGTGTTCTGGCTCCAGAAGTCATTTTTTCTTCTTCTTTTTTTTTTTTTTTTTTTTTTTTTTTTTCCCCAGACTTAGCTGTAGTTTCTTCCTCTGCTATTTCCTGTCAGCATTTTCTCTTTTTCTGGCAGATGGATGTTTCCTGAGGCTTTTCACTGTTAGATGACTGTCATTTTCTATCTTGTGCAAAAGATGGAAAGTTTAAAGTACAAATGGCACTATGATACTGTGGATATTTTATATAGGAAATTACAGTAATGAATAGGGAATCTCAAAATTGGTGGGAAGCTAAGTAATTTTAATTTGTCAAGGCATCTCTGGAGTGCTTTTAAAGTGAATATTTTTTCCTTAGCATTATGGAGTACTGTATTTGTTTTTCTTAGTTGTGTTATTCTTTGATTACTGTGTTGAGGGTAAGTGTAGGTTTTGTTATTGCCACTGAGTGTGTGTTTGTGTATTGGTTTGCTGTAGAACTGCTACTCACTAGTATGCTTAGTATTAAAAGGCAGGTGAGTATCCTGAGGTTTTAGTCAGATTCATACTTAGGAATTTTATGGTTTAGGTATTTACTAAATAGATTGTCATTGTTTTCAAAGGCTTTGTTCATATCTAAAAGTTCATTAGTTTTCCTGGTAGATGGAAATTACGTGCTCTGGAGAAGAGGATTTGGATATAGATGCAGCGTATGATGAAATGGACTTTGGATAATCTTGCGCGTAATTAGTTAGACTATTGGTTTATTTAGCAATCGCGCTTCGCATGCTTTTGGCAAATAAGGAATTGTATCTGATGCTCAATAAAGGATCTTTGGTACATTACACCAATCAGCTATGGATTCGTGGCCTTGCAGATGCCAGTAATCAGCTGGCTTCGCGCCGTCTCCAGCTACTCTCTGAAGTAAGTTTCGCATGGGAACAGCAAAGGGGAGGACCAGTATACACTGGTCCTTCAAGGTCATGGGAGAGCGCTGTTCCATCTCAAGCCGTACCGTCTGCCACATATAGAGAAGAAGAAAAGAAACTAGAACTCTGTGCTCCCAGAATTTTAGTATTTTTCCAGTTACATATTTTAGGGTAGGAGAGAAATGGAGGAAATCCTTTATTTTAATCACTGATGTTTGCTCTATACTGCAAGGTCTGTTGACTTCCTTCCTCTGTTTCTCTTTCTTCACTCCCTTCTTTCCCCAGCGTCAGTTTAGACTCCTAGTTGCGGACTGCCGCTCTGCAGTTGAGATGAGCGTCTCTCTTCAGAGATGATGCAATTTCATCACCGCTGCTTACGGGGAGAAGGGCACTTTGTATAATTAGCTACCTAAGGAACAGAAAGTTATTTTCAGAAGTAAAATATGTCAACTCTATTCTTAAAATCTCCTCTTCCTTTACTGCCATGTAAGGGATACATTCTATGCTTTTATGCCTAGTATTATAATAGGATCATTTTCATAACGTACCCTTTATTGTGACTCTGATTTGATCATCTGATTCTTTCAGTGGATTTTGCGTTATCATAGGGGAGATTCATAGTTTGGGGTCCAAAGTAGCTATTTGACCAGAATCTTACAAATCAGATAGATTAGATAGGCTCAAATACAAGACTATTCTGATTGTAATTCTAACTTGTGTTTGGTAAAGCAGAAATGGATATGAAGAGGTGAAAAAAAAAAATCTGTTCCATAGGTAATTTGTTCTGCACTAATAACTTTGGAGTTTGGCAGGTTGGCCAGATATTCATCAATTCAACACATGCTTTTAAGCATGTATTTCAATCAAAATGTTTTACTGAGTCAAATATCTGTCAAAACTTTGGAGTTTATTATGATTACTCATTTGCATTTTTCAGCTAACTCTGATCACATCAAGGAAGTAGTATGGTTTTTAGCAGGACTGATCATCTGTGAACCTCTTTAGGCAATCCCTAGTAACAGTGCTGCCTTTTACTGCTTTATCATATGAGTCTGGTATCAGGTTTTCCAGCTCTGGTATTATATCTAGTGTGTAGTCATCAGAGTCATCTTACTTGTCTTTTCAGAGTGCAGATAGAGCGTTAAACCTCTTTTGATCCCCTGGAGTTGCTCTGATATTTCCATGATTTATTAAAAAGTAACAGCAGTAGGCCAGAAATCTCTGTAGGCAACTCTTTTGGGACTCCTGAATGCTAATTTTCTGAGCCTCCTAAGTTAAGCTTTTATGACTAACAGATGTTTTTCTAATGTCCTTTTTAGTTATGAATGGACTGGAAAGTATTTCATCATTATCATTCCATCACTCTGCTTTTTTTTTTTTTTTTTTTTTTTTTTTTTTTTTTGCAAGTCACATCTCTCAATGTGCAGTATGTTCCACTTCCATTATTAATTTATAAATAACCATTTTTTATTTAATTTTAACTTCTCAGTTTTCTTCCCTTTCAAACATTTCTGTACTTTCCTAGCTACCTTTCCTATGTTTAAATTGTTCTATTTTTTAGAGAGATATCTAATTGTTGTATTCAAAATAGTGTGACTTTTCAGCCAAATTTCAGTTTCAGTTTAATTTTCTGGCCATCTAGAAGTTTTTTATTTAAAAGAAAAAAACCCAAACTTTTCTTTCTAATCCCATTTCGTTTGTTTGTTTGTTTTTTCTCCTAGCTAGTTATGCTCATGATTTTGTTCAGTTTCAGTCTTCTAGGAATACAGCATGTGCATATGCATGCATGCACATTTATGCATGGTGAATTTAATCAGGCCAAGATCACCACCTCTTGGCAACTGGCAACTTTTACTTCAATGATTAAGCTATGTTTATCAATCACAACCCATCCAAGTATGCCAGATGTTTCTGGCAGCTGTTTAATAAGAATATCTTTATGTAAATGCCCTTGTTTTCCAAAAATTAAATAGGACTGATCTAAAACTTTGAAATAATTATGTTGTCAAAAATAGCGAATTTAGAGCTAAATCATCCCTCATATCACAGAGCCAGAACATTCCTTTACACAACATGTTCCTTCAGTGAAGAAATTGCTTCATGTGAAAACTGACTTTGTACAAAATCACTGTGCAGGATTGCTTGAAGCTGCAGGATGCTCCTTTCAGATCATCCCACTATTTGTTCTTCATTGATCATTAATCAAAACAAATATCTTGTTTCAAGAAAACTATATTGTTAATACTATTAGAATTGAAAAAATGAAAACAAACTGAAATTATCACTGAGTTTTTCTATGAGTATTAAGACTTGTTTCGACTGCTCTTTCAGGCCTTTGTACATTTGTTTTACCCAGGGGATCTGCAGCTCCCACATGGTGATGTGTTTAGCTCCCTCATCTGGTGCACACCGGATGTTAATGTTTCAGGACAAAAAAAAGCTATTTTCCTCTAACTTGAATTGTATTTCTCTATTTTTTTAATATAGATTGCAACTTTTATTGTATTTTCTTTGCTCTGGTAGTGTTAAGGGTGATTCTAGGGGTGATTTAGATCTCTAGAAGAAGATGCCATAAAATGCAATTGTCGTCATTTTTATTCAATTCTTGATTACAGAATCACAGAACGGTTGAGGTTGGAAGGGACCTCTAGAGATCATCTAGTCCAACTCCTGCTCCAGCAGGGACACCCAGAGCACGTGGCACAGGGTAGCGTCCAGGTGGGTCTGGAAGATCTCCAGAGAGGGAGACTCCACAGCCTCTCTGGGCAGCCTGGTCCAGGGCTCTGTCACCCTCACAGGAAAGAAGTTCTTCCTCACATGGAGGTGGAACTGCCTGTGTTTCAACTTGCACCCATTACCCCTCGTCCTGTCACCGGCCACCACAGAGAAGAGCCTTGCCACATCCTCCCTACAATCACCCCTCAGGTACTTGAACATGTTGATCAAGTCTCCTCTCAGCCTTCTCTTTTCCAGGCTAAACAGGCACAGCTTGCTCAGTCTTTCCTCATACGATAGATGCTCCAGTCCTTTAATCATCTTTGTGGCCCTACGCTGGACCCTTTCTAGAAGCTCCACGTCCCTCTTGTCCTGGGGAGCCCAGAACTGCCCCCACTACTCCAGGTGCGGCCTCACCAGAGCTGAGCAGAGGGGCAGGATCCCCTCCCTCGCCCTGCTGGCAACGCTCCTCCTGATGCAGGCCAGGAGCCCATTGGCCTTCCTGGCCACGAGGGCACATTGCTGCCTCATGGGTAACCTGTTGTCAGCCAGGGCTCCCAAGTCCCTCTCCGCGGAGCTGCTTTCCAGCAGCTCAACCCCTAGTATGTACTGGTGTCCGGGGTCACTCCTCCCCAGGTGTGGGACCCTGCACTTGTCCTTGTTGAACCTCATGAGGTTCCTCTCTGCCCAACCTGTCTCCATCCTGTCTAGGTCTCTCTGAATGACAGCGCAGCCCTCAGGAGTGTCGGCCACTCCTCCCAGGTTGGTGTCATCTGCAAACTTGCTGAGGGTGCACTCTGTGCCCTCGTCCAAGTCGTTGATGAACAAGGTGAAGAGCACCGGGCCCAGTACTGACCCCTGTGGGACACCACTGGCCACAGGCCTCCAACCAGACTCGGCCCTATTTATCGCCACCCTCTGGGCTCTGCCATCCAGCCAGTCCTCAATCCACCTCACTGTCCAGTCCACGCTTCCCGAGCTTTCCCATGAGGATGGGAGACGGTGTCGAAAGCCTTGCTGAAGTCAAGGTAGACAATGTCCACGGCTCTCCCATCGTCCATCCAGCCGGTCACCTCATCGTAGAAGGCTATCAGGTTCGTCAGGCACGGCTTCCCCTTGCTGAATCCATGCTGACTGCTCCTGATCACCTTCTTTTCCTTGACATGCCTAGAGATGGTCTCTAGGATGAGCTGCTCCATCACCTTTCCAGGGACGGAGGTGAGGCTGACCTGCCTGCAGTTTCCCGGCTCCCCTCTCTTGCCCTTTCTGAAGACTGGAGTGACGTTGCTTTCTTCCAGTCCCCCGGCACCTCCCCCGCCCTCCATGACCTCTCGAAGGTGATGGAGAGTGGCTACAATGACCCCCGCCAGTTCCCTCAGCACTCTTGGGAGCATCCCATCTGGGCCCATAGATTTATGGGCGTCCAGTCTGCCTAAATAATCCCTAACCCAGTCCTCTTCGACCAGTGGAAAGTCCTCCTCTCTCACGGTGTTCTCTCTTGTCTCTGGGCTCTGTAGTTTGTGGGGACAGGCCTTAGCAGTAAAGACTGAGGCGAAGAAGGCATTTAGTAATTCTGCCTTCTCTGCATCCTCCGCCAACAAGGCACCCTCCCCATTCAGCAGTGGACTAGCATTTTCCCTAGCCTTCCTCTTGCTGCTGATGTATTTATAGAAGCCCTTCCTGTTGCCCCTGACATCTCTCGCTAACTCTAATTCCAAACGGGCCTTGGCCTTCCTCGCCGTATCCCTGCATTCTCTGACAGTGTTCCTATATTCTTCCCATGTGGCCTGGCCCTTCTTCCACAGTACGTACGTGCTCTTTTTCTCATTAAGTTTACCCAACAGCTCCTTGTCCATCCACGCAGGTCTCCTGCCCGCCTTGCTCGACTTCTTTCCTGTAGGAATGCACCGATCCTGAGCTTGGAGGAAGTGGTGTTTGAATATTAGCCAACTCTCCTGGACCCCCTTTCCTTCTAGGACCCTTGCCCAGGGGATTCCTCCAAGGAGCTCCCTGAAGAGGTCAAAGTTAGCTCTCTTGAAGTCCAGGGTTGCAATCCTACTTCTTGTCCATCTTCCTCCTCGCAGGATCGTGAATTCCATCTCGTGGTCGCTGCAGCCAAGACTGCCCCCAACCGTCACATTTCCCACTAGACCATCTCTGTTTGTTAGTATCAGGTCTGGCAGCGCCCCTCGCCTTGTTGGCTCATCAACCACCTGCATCAAGAAGTTATCTGCAATGTTCTGCAGGAACCTCCTGGACTGTCTGCTCCTAGCTGTGTGATTATCCCAGCAGACATCAGGGTGGTTGAAGTCCCCCATAAGGGCCAGGGCCTGGGATTGTGAGGCTTCTTGCAGCTGCCTGTAGAAGGCCTCATCCACTTCTTCTCCCTGATCAGGTGGCCTCCCACGACCGTGTCGCCCCTGTTGGCCTGCCCTTTAATCCTCACCCACAGGCTCTCGACCCGCGCTTCGTCCTCCCCTATGCTGAGCTCCATACCTTCCAGTTGCTCTCTCACGTAAAGAGCAGCTCCGCCACCTCGCCTTCCCGGCTTGTCCTTTCTGAAAAGCCTAAAGCCATCCATGGCCACGTTCCAGTCATGAGAGCTGTCCCACCATGTCTCAGTAATTGCGATGAGATCATGGCCCTGCAAACGCACACGCATGTCCAGTTCCCCTCATTTATTCCCCATGCTGCGTGCGTTTACATAGAGGCATTGGAGTTGGCACCCAATGTGCCTCTCTCTCTAGCTGGGGCAGCTGGAACTTGACCAGGCGGGCCTTCAGAAGGTCTCTTATTTTCCCATCTCGCCTCTTCAGGCTTAGGGTGCCCTACACAGGCCTTGGAGTTAGGCGGCTGTGAGCGGCAAGACAGGGCATCGCCTGCCCCATAACCTGCTTCCCCGATGATACACCCCTCCTCCCTCGAATCTAGTTTAAAGCCCTCTCGATGAGCCCTGCTAGCTCGTGTCCAAGGGCTCTCTTCCCCCCTTGAAAAGATGGATTCCATCATGCCTGCCGCTATGTAAGGCTTCCTGTTCCCAAAGAAACCAAAGTTGTGGTGATGACACCAGCCACGGAGCCATGTGTTAATGGAGCATATCCTCCTATTTCTTTCTATATTGCTGCCAGCACTGGGAAGAATGGAAGAGAATATGACCTGCGCGCCTGAGTTCCTAATTGTCTGTCCCAATTCCCTAAAGTCCCTTTTGATCGCCCTCAGGCTGCGCGTTGCCACTTCTTCTCCTCCCACGTGTAGGACCAGCAATGGATAATAGTCAGTGGGTCTAACCAGGCTGGGAAGTTTCTGGGTGACATCCTTAACCTGGGCCCCAGGAAGGCAGCAGACCTCTGTTAGAGGGGGGTCACGCCTACTTATCGGACCCTCCGTGCCCTGAATTGAGGAATCGCCCACAACTATAACCTGCTTTTTCTCTCTCATACCTGTGGTGACAATACGTGGGGTTCGTCTTTCTGATTGTGTTCCTATTTTTGGAGGAGAGGGATTCTCGCCTACCCCGTCTACTGAGTGTCCTTCCTCCTCCAGGGCCTTATATCTATTGGCTAGGGGTACCTGATAGGGTAAGATGGGAGAAGGTTTTTTCTTTCCACTGCAAGCCTGGACTTTTATCCATCCATTGCGGTGCTGCTTTCTTCCCCCTTGTGTTAGCTGGGGGATGGAGTCTGTAGTCACTCGTTGCGGCGTGCTTCTTGGTGCCTGCCCCTGTTTCTCCCTCTCTAACTTACAGATACTTCTTAGCCTTTCAACCTCCTCTCATAGCTCAACTACCATGCTGAGCAGATCTTCCACCTGCTCGCACCTCACACAGCTGCTCTCCCCCAGGCTGTCCAAAGGAAGTGTCAGGCTATGGCACTCCTTGCAGCTTGACACCTGGACAGCCTCATGCTTTACCAGTTTTCAGTCAACAGATTAGTTGTGTAGTGTTCTCATTTAGGCTCAGTGAGTGGGACGTTTGCACTGTCTTCCACAGCTGATAAAATTAATTTGTTCAGTGCTTAAAAATTAAGTGGTTGCATTATGTGTCATGGCTTTCATAAACGGAAATCACTTTCAACTGTAGCTTAGCGCTTTTTGGTTTTTTTTCTTTTACAGGTCTTTCACTTCCAGATCTTACTGAGCAGTTTTCACCTCCTGATATTGCTCCTCCAATCCTTATCAAGATAGTGGAGAGAATTGAAAAGAAAGGTAAGCAGAAGGCCAAGAAAGGTTTTTGTTACTTGTGTTAGCCAAGACAGTAATCAGATTTAGATCTGTTAATGCATCACATTACTCAACAGATATGAAAATAATCAAATTTAAGTATTATTGTGTTGGTTTCTGCTCAACAGAGGCTATTTTTATTATAGGAACAATAGTAATGCTTACCCCAAATGACATTTAGTAGCTTAACTAATGTAAGTATTATTGAAATTGATGGGGGTGGTTGATTTTTGCTTTGTTTTTTCAATATATGAACACCTCAATTTGCTCATGAAAACAGCATCATAACTTTGATACAAGGCTAAGCAAGTAATGTTTTGGCCCAAAGCAAAAAAAAAAAAAAAAAAAAAAAAAAAAAGTATGAAAAAGTTGCAAGCACTTTTTTTTTTTTCATTTCAGAAACAAGTTCTATATTTCTGTTGTTTGCTGAGCCAGTCAGTGTTCATTGCATGTTTTTTTGACTCTCCTGCTTTCCCCTGGTCATGTCTCCATCCTTTTGAGGCTTTCCCCTTTCTTCTGTGCCCTCTTTCTTTTACCCTTCACTTCTTACCTTGGCTTTTCTTCTGACAGGCAGCCCTCATACAATAAGGAGCTGCCCACAGGGTCCTGCTCACTGAGAGGCCTTGAAGCCTGGGCGTGAGAGGGAGACTAGTAGTTTGATCTGATTCAGACTGCTGTCCTTGGGACACGGCACCTCACCTAGTGCTGTGAGGCTTTAGGAGAGTACAAACTCCCATATAAATGAGCAGGTGCTTAGTATTCTCAAGGAGAGGGGCCAGGGTTTAGTGACAGCTTGCATAAACAGGTACGGCTTCCAGGAAAGCCCCGTAATACTGTTAAATCATTGATGCTCTGCATCCCTGGCTATTCTCACTTTCCATGTCTCTGCTCTTATGCAGGAAAGGTCAAACATCTGCTTTTCTACATTTCTCTATCACTTTTTCTTATCTCATTTGAACATAATTATGAGACTAACACTGTGGAATCCAAAGACCTGATGTTTCCACCTAGCATGTGTAAAGAAAGATCTGGGTGCTCCCATATCTCTTACAAGCTGTTTTCTTCCTGGGATATGTGTCTGTTTCATAGTTCTGGCCCTCTAAAGTCAGCCCATGGAGAGCTGTAAAGAACATGAGTCTCCCAGGATCTCTGATCCTTCTTGGCCAGTAGTTTCTTCAGACTCAGCAGTTTGCATGTACAAAGAGGTATATTCCTGCCTTAAAAAGCAATCACATTCAGTAGCTTAATATATTGCAAGAGAACGGTGGTGGGACAATGTTGGTAAATTATACTGGTTTTGAAGAGAAAAAAAAAAAAGCTGTTTCATGACAACAGTTACAGGAATATTAATGTCTTGTTCCATTGATTTTGTTTTGAAGGTCTGGATTGTCCAACTTTGTATGAAACACAAGGCTCAAGCAGCTCAGCAGAATTAAGACAAATTCTTGAAAGTGGTAGGTACAGCTCCTTAAAGCATTAGATTTTTGTGATCAGATTGATCATGCTTTCTCTGCTCTGCTTCTCAGCTTATATATGATCTGCTTCTGAATCATACAGCATAAAACCCAATTTAAAGGAAAATCTTTGTAATTTTTAAGCTTAATATGGAAGGTATTTTTCACTAATATAGGTTGTGTAATTTTTTTCATGGCTCCATTGCCTGTTTCTTCTTTCAGAAATAATTATTTTAATCATTCTTTTGTCATTTACTTGTTGAAGGACTAAAAATCTAGCTGTACAAAAAAAAGTTGTTTTTGTGAGAAACAAGATAAAGATAAACTATTTCTGTAAGTCTGCAAGTTAATACGCAGTTCTGTGCATGCATTTATTTGGGCAGCCTTCCTGCTTCCTTTGGTCCAGTGACTGGAGAGGCAATAACTGAACACCCCCTCCCTAGCACAGAGATTATGGTGGAAGGAAAAGGAAAATTAAATTGAGGGAGAATTGAATTGACAGGGGGATTGATGTTGCTGCAGTAGGCAGGGTTCTCAGGTTTGGACAGTAAAATGCAGCTACCCTACCACCATTACATACCTGTTCCAACTTTTCTGGTATGTACTTCTATTTCTTCTAGCGCACTTTTGTTTTCTCTTTTGTGCTGAAGTGACATGACAGCACTCAGCTGCACTGTGAGAGATCGGGAGCTCTGCTGTTGTAGTGAGAGTGCTTGGCTGCACCTTTGCAAGCGAGTTGGGGTGTGGGTGTGAGCTTCCTCTTGCATAAAAGAGCCCAAAAATACAAGGGCTAAGAGATGAAACTGGTAACATGCAGTCTCCCCAGAGGGGAAAGCAAGCAAACTCAAACCGTGAATTCAGCACTTTTCATTTTTAGTAATTGCAAGTGTTAACAAAATGAACTAGAGATGATATTTTGAGCTGACTGTTCCTTCAAATCAAAAGAGCATCCTGTCCTCTTTCGTTTTGGTGGGAGGGAAGAAGTGTATATGTGCATGCAGGGAGAGGAGATATGCATGTGGTGCTAGCAGCCAGAGCATTATTTTTAGTATTGCAATTGTATTTTTCAGTACAGATAAATCCAGATTTTCCAAGGCACCAATACTAACGTATCTCATAACTTACCCGAATCCCTCGTTGAGTGTCTAAACCGACGTGCACTTTTATGTCTATCTCCCAAGATTAAAAAATTGTGGTTTGCATGTATTCTTATTTAAAATACAATTATGTTCAAGAAAATGAAAATAGGACTTTACCCTTTAGTAACAGAATATCTTTCTCTCTTATTTTTGAGACAGGATCCAAATCTTCCAGGACAAAGACAGTATAAGGGGTCTTTAGACAGATGGATATAGACAGCTCTGATCTCTGCCTACTCTCTGAGTTAGCAGAGTGCCAGTCAGTTTTGTTCTCAAAGTTGAACTACATTAGTGTACTGTTGTGCTTATGGTTAAAATGCTCTTCTTATTAATTGGATAACTGCCCATTAGCTTCAACACAGTGCTATCTGGCTCCAAAATCAAATCTGACTTGCATCTGGCCAGCTTAGCAAATGTGAGAGTTCAAATCTGGTTATGATGTTACACCCAAAGAGCTGTGGAATACCAGAAATTTATTCTCACTAAAGCATTGATTATAATTTGCGATATACTTCAGAGAATGGTTCAGAGCAAGAGAACTAATGGAAACTATTTCCTGTAAATTTGTGGTTGGATTCTCTGATGCCTACTTACTCTTGTGGCATCCATACCTATGCTGCAGTTTTTTACTTTTTGAGCCATTCATAATGTCCATGTTCCTATGTGGATTCTTTGGTATCTCGTAAGGATTGAGTTCATACGGCAAGCTTTTTGTTGGGGAAAACAGGAAGGAGGAGGAGCAGCAGCAAGTGCCTCACTGTCCTCACTTGACTGCCTTTTTCACAGTACTTGTAGACATACCATATCTGAGGCCTCAGATATCGGAGGCCTCTGTTGAGTTTGGTTCAGAATGGCCAAATAGGTTCAAGAGTTATTTTACAGGGAACTTGACAAACCGAAAACGTCTGTCAGTGTTAATGACTCTAAATTCTTGTACCAAACATGGACTTTTCTGTAATCATTTGGGACTTTTCTGAACCAGTTTCATGTTTAAGAAGAAACTGAATCTTACTCGAATTAGGAAAGCATTTCTGAATTTGTCAGATATTCAGCTAGTCCTGCATGTGACACTCTTAAATCTTATTTGAAGTCGTAACCATGCTGGAAGAACACCGGTCTTTACAAGAGAAATCCTAACTGCTGCATAAACCACCAAACACCCAATTCTGCAAGTGCATATTTGTTTCCACTTACTGACATAAATATTTACAGATGTGGGGCCTCAAGTTGTTAATGTAGCTTCTAGTCACAATACCAGTAGCTACTAGTAGAAAAGCTGCATTTGACCAAACCCCTGATTAATACTTCTTACACAAAATATTTACAGATAAAACACAGACTTGTGAAAAATATTCTGATGTTTCATGACATTGCCAACATACAGCTTGTCACTACCATTATTTTGAGTCATAGTTCAGCCCTGCAAAGCATATGACTGGAGGCCACGTGTTCCAGATGGGCTCGGGATTTGGCAATAATCACGCAGAACAAGGTGACTACATCGAGCATTTATTCAGGTGAAAGCACATTAAAGAAGCAAAGTATGGATAACTACTCACGAGGTGATACCTGCCAGTGGAATACTGGACCCAAACATCCTCTCGAGCTGGCAGATGAGAGCGAGAGAGCTGCTGACTGGCTCCCGTGGAGATAGCGCAGGCCTCAGAGTGAGGAGTTTCTTCTCCCCCCGCTCTCTCTGCACTGTCCTCTCTATGCCCGGTGCATCCTGGCACGTAGGGTCAGTACGACCCAGGAGGCAGCCCGGGGGGCGGACAAACTCCTCCTTCAGTTGCGCACCTCTCCCCCTGGGGTACACAGGCGCGGATACCAGTCAGGGGTCCCAGCCCTCAATTCGAGGGTCCTGCCTTCCTCCTCTTCTTCCTCATTTCCATGTGTTTGACCTACAAAGCTAGTTTGGAGGATGTCTGCGGTTAAGTTGGCTACAAGCCCAGCCGAGCGGCTGGCTTCAACAGGTTTTCGGAGGGGGCTGCCTGTGAA
The DNA here is from genome assembly GCF_059628265.1 of Tinamus guttatus. Lineage (NCBI taxonomy): Eukaryota > Metazoa > Chordata > Aves > Tinamiformes > Tinamidae > Tinamus > Tinamus guttatus. The sequence goes on along the minus strand of NW_028290174.1, from coordinate 12,248 downwards.
CCGGGCTGAGCAGCTGCCTCCGTGCTCCTTATTGCTCAGTCCAGGCAGGCAAACATCTTCTTTCTCACGGTCTGGCCTCTGCTTCCCACAGGGGATTTTTATGACTCTACAGATCATAGAAATTTCCATCTCCAATACAACATGTGGCTCTGGAAGCCATTTGGTCCATCAGATACCAAGAAGGCCTGTTTGTTGTATTAAGCACTGTATATTCTTCATCTCAAATATTTGTCTTAGAATGTTTCTTCCAAGCTGTTTGCTGTAAAATAGATACAGGTTAGCAGCTTTGACTTGATATAAAATGCTAATATCATGATCCCTTACATTTCTCTGGTTTCTCTATCTGAAAAATGTTGTTCTTTTTTTTCTTTAGATGTTTCTTCTTTGGATTTAGAGACATTTGATGTGCACAGTTTATCAGATGCTCTCAAGAGGTATCTCCTGGATCTGCCAAGTCCCATCATTCCAGCAGCTGTTTACAGTGACATGATTTCTGCAGCTCAAGGTATGAATATAGAATATTTCAAACATCCAACAAAGAACAAATTTTGTTAAAATTCTGAGTATCCAGTGATTCAGCTGCTTCATTGTCTCCCACAAAGTAAGTGGAAGATTCTGCACACCCTGGCAGAGTCTCAGAATAAAATGTATGCATTCACTGATCTTAATGAAAGCTGCTTCAATTCATATCCAGAGATGGATTATTTACTTCTCTATTTATGCAAACATAATGGAAAATATAAGGGTTAACAGAGTTCTCTGTCTTTAAAAAAAAAAAAAAAAAAAAAAAAAAAAAAAAGTAGAATGGCTATAGAAGAAATGGGGGGAAAAATCAAGGACTTATCTGTATGCAGAAAGCTAATTTTTAACTTTTTATCAGTGCAGACAAAGTACATGAATTAGAGGTCATGATGTTCTGCAGTACATTGGGAGTTACAGATTACAAAGTGACAAGTACATGCATATAAGATTCATCATCCACACAGGGGGCATTTTGGACAAGTGCAGTTTACAGGCTTTCAGCACATGGGCCAAGTATTCTGTTGTATGTCTCAGGACAGGATATTGCTACTGGTAACCTTCAAAGTTAGAACAGCACCTGTGAGACTTATCTAGTGCATCTCAGAATTACCCAATCATGTGTGATGCTAAACACAAGACAGACTTCTAAACACAAGACAGACTTCTACCAGTACACTCTGAACACATTGTGGTTTTTACCAAAATGCATATCTGTTTCCATTTGAAATACTTGTTCTTTACTGTTCCCCGAGCATTTCACTTTTTAGAAGAAGAAACAAGTCTTAACAGCACTAAGGACAGAATTTACATTTTTTTTTTTCTGAAATGTTTTTTTTTTCTGCTGGTTGAATGTTCCTGTGCTGATATCAAGAGCCTTTTATCTGTTTGCTTGCAGAAGTGCAGAGCTCAGAGGAATATGCTCAGTTGCTGAAGCAACTCATCAGATCTCCAAATATACCTCCCCAGTATTGGCTCACAATCCAATATTTGCTCAAACATTTCCTCAGACTTTGCCAAGCCTCCAGCAAAAATCTCTTGAATGCAAGGTCTCTAGCTAAAATTTTCAGCCCTCTGCTTTTCAAATTCCAGATAGCAAGGTATGTGGGACATCTTTATTGTCTTCTATATTGTAAACATGGGTTAGCTACATAAAAAAGTAGGTTAAATAAATTACTTCTCTGACCTTACTTTTGCTGTGCTTTTTGGAAGGCATTATTATAAATTTTTGCCATGCTTTTTGAGTAATGCAAATAAAAACTTTTGCACTTCCCCTGGTTCTTATTGTCTAATCCATCTCTTGCAGCTCTGATAATACCGAACACCACATAAAAATCTTAGAGGTTTTAATCACAAGTGAATGGAATGAGAGACAGTCTGTACCAGGTAAAAAATTGTTTGTACTTTAAAAAGTTAATATACTCTTGTTTTCTTAAATATTAAAATTCAACATAAGGACACCAAATGCTCCTATTTTAAATTAAATTTGCTTAATGCAGAACTGCATAATTACCAAGCTGTGTAGAAGTGGTTTATATAGAATCATAGAATCATATGATTCTATATAAACCACTTCTACACAGCTTGGTAATTATATGGTAATTATATGTATGCAGCATTTGTTTTATAAATTTTGCAGTAAAATTATTTCAGAATCCATAGTTTGCATGTTCTTAGGACTTCTGTTGCATTTTCATTAAGCATCGAATGGGTATTTGTGCACTTTTATTACCTGCAAACCAATAGAATCCATATCATTAAATGCACAGGAGGGGGCAAATTCTGAAGATGTTACTAATCTCTCACTGTAGGCCTAGCCAAATGTTCTTGAAAATACTATACCTCACAGGTCATCTGAATAAACTACGATTTGACTGTTTGTTTACTTTACTTCGTTTACACATATTTTTAAATCCAGAGTCTTGAGACCTTTATTTGTCAATATTAATGCCCTATTCAGGAAAATTAGGTGACGCTTTTTCTGACTCTATGAGAGTGCATGTAGTTTAGTCAACAAACAGAAAGACCCGCCTCTAATTTATGCAAAACCCACTGTTTTTAAATCAAATATTTGGTATGAGCAAAGCAGAATTGCCAACTGTGTACAAAGGAAATTGTTAATTCAGGGGACTTTAGGTGGTAGCTTAAAGTAATCCTTTTTACAGCTTATTGACAAAGAATATCCTGACAAAGAATATCCTAACAAAGGATAGGGGCTGGTGAACAGAGCATTAGGCATATTGTAGCTCTCCTACCTCTCTATTAAAAGTACAAGGTAAAGTTCATGTCAATGGGATTTGCAGGGCTGTTTAAGATTTGAAAAGCTAAAAGCACTCAAAACAGCTGAAGCAGGCATTCCCAGCACCACTGTATATTTTTTCTTATTTTTTTCCTTTATTCTTCTTTTTTCTTTTCTTTTTTTCTTTATTTTTTCTTCTTCTTTTTACAAGTGAAAGGTGTTTGTCAGATGTGCCAGTGAGGATAAGAAGTTTAGTCATCCTGAGAGTATCTTAATATATGTTTCACTAGAGCCCTTGAAATGCAGCTGTATCCATCAAAATTATGAATGAATTAATGTTTTGTAATGCAGTTGGTTGTTCTGCGGGTCCTTCTGGGATTTTTCATGTTTCATGTGATCCATTACCAAAAAACAACTCATTTCATGTATATTTCAGGGTCCATGCTGGACAAGAGAATGTATTTTAGTAGAGCATTTGCACAATTATTAATATACTGAAAAAAATAGATGCAGTTTTTCAAATTTCGTAGCCTGTAGTTAATTAACTTCTGCTCTAAGTTTTCTAATGTTGAGTATTTACAGAATCTTAAATGATTCTTTACCAGATTGGGAAACAAATCTATTTCTCTCCCAAAAAATTTGTCATGTGATTGTCTTAAGTGCTGAGTTTTTATAGTTCTTGTAGAAGCCTGAGAGATGTATTTTTTAAAATTATCAGTTCCAAGATTATTTACAGTGGCTTGACCTTCCATAAAAAGTGTTTTGAGACATTATAATAAAGGAATAATCCTAGAACAGATAATTTCTTATATAAGTGTTCTTAACAGAGAATACAGATCTCTAATAGCATTGTTCATAACTTTAGAGATTTTTAGCAGAAAGAATCTTTTTTTGTTGAAAATAATTTAATGACAACTAAGTGATAACAGGTAAGCCAGTGCTGCCAGTTTTAGTTTCTACTGCCTGTTTTCTCGTCATGTCACCTAGTAATTATCCTTCTTGCTTCCAAAGAATAGGAATTGCACAAATAGAAACAACATCTTAACTTGGGCATTTTATGTCTACAGTGATGCACTCCCTAGTGCAAAGCCAAGAGTTACTGTCAGACCCTTAGTTAATTTTTTGTTGCATAACTCTGGACTGATATTTTCCTTGTTGCAGTGTTCAATGGGAAACTGCATTTTTATGTGTGAATCAGAACAGAGTCTAGTCCTGCATAAGAAGTTAAAAGTACTGAAGTTAAAGTCTGTAGTATGTGAAGACCAAATAATGTTTCAAGAGAATATCCCATTTTAACCACCCAACTTGATGGACAGCCACAGAAACATTAAAATACATTGAAAAAAAAAAAAAAAAGGGCTATGAGTTCTTTGTAGGCATACAGGGCTGAAAGCATTTTCAGATCATTTTGCTGATCATGAAGCAGTGGCAGGTCGACAAACTGTGCACGGGGGGTGTTTGGGACATGGCCACCAGCCAGCGAGCACCAGGCACCCTGCCAGGTGGCTGCCATGTGGAGACAGTGACAGCTCAGGGCCAGCAGGCAGGTCACACAGAGAAGTGGGGAGTTGGGGTGGTTTTGGGGGGAGAACACAGGGAAATCGGGGTCCTCTTGGAGGAGTGCTGAGGAGAGCAGCCCATGGGCACGTGAGGTGAAAGGGTGTGCTATGGCAGGCAGGGGGAGAGGGTGAGGGGAAGTGGTAGGTCTGATAGGGCCACATCCCGTCCTGCAGTGACACACTAAAGCCTCCATGGCCTGCACGCTAACTCGGGCTGAGCTGATGCTTCTTGGCTTCTTCCTCTTCTCCAGGCCTCATAAGCAGCATCATGAGTAATGGCTCCAGCTGTAAAACAGCACAGGTTCTGAGTGTGAAGAGGTAGGGTTACTGCTCACAGGATCCCAGCTGGAGTAAGTGAAGTCATAAGCCTGCCTTGTACTTAACTGGTCACTTGGTGGTGGTTTGGGTGAGTCCTGGCAGTACAGCCAAAACTCAGACACTTTGCTTTCAGCTGAACATGATGTAGGAAATTTGATGGAATAATAACTAAATCAGGGGAATGCAAAGGCCAGTGCTATTCTTCCTGAAATCTGCTCCAGAACTCTCATTTTCCTGCATGGCTCCGGATCAGCCACAGTCCTGGCTCGCAGCAGCTCAAGAGTGCAATATACCGTCCCATATTGGTCTATTTTTTGCAAAGTTTCATCAGTGCAGCTGGATCATCAGCCATTGCCAAGAGCATTGTGGTGTGTGTAAAGAAGAGGTTGTCAGGGCAGAGCTGAGCTTTACAGCGCGCTGCCTGCCCGCGCCTCATGCGGCAGAGGGCCCCCTTTCTAAACTAATAAAAATCCTGTGCTTTATACCAAAGCACATTGCTAACCATCCCCGGCCCTAGCAATGCCGAATCCTTGGGTTACATCTTGACAATAGTGTATACTGTATGTCCTCAGTATCTAATTATAAAATTATTTAGTGAACCTGAAGCAACATGCATGTCATTGCTAGAAGTTTTTGCAGATTAATATTATAAATGTGTGTGAATATGTGTGTGTATGTGCATATATCTATACGTGAGAGTGCGCATGCATCTCTAGCAGTTCCTTGTCCTACTTCATGCATCACTTAAAAAAAACCAAAAATCCTTTGTAGATCAGAAGGACACCTTAAGGACACCTTAAGTATGATGCAAAAATGTAGTTCTGCAAATGCAAATCTATAGATTTAATAACTTTTATTTAAATTTAGGAATTCACTGCTTTGATGCTTAAGATGAGGCAATTGTGTGAAAATGTAGGTTTGTGCACATCAGTACCTTTTTTTTTTTTGATGAAACGTGATCCAACTCATATTTGCACAGCCACTGAAATTAAAAGAAATAATAATAATAAAGGTGCCCTTGGACTTGGGAACCAGATTTTTTTTGTCATTATTCTTTCAGAATACACTTATATACCGTGGTCATATTAACTGAAAAGTGTATTACCCCTTTCTGCAATTTTTAACGGTAAATAGGAGACATCAGTTACTGTCAAAAGTTGGATTTTTCTCTTCTCCTGTGTACTGTCATTAGTTCAGAAACACAGATTATAATCTCTGTTTGGAGTCGGCTGTACTTTTATGACTCTAGTGCCTTAAATGATGTACAGAACTAGCATTTTTAGTAGGCAAAGGCCAAAACTAGAAAAGCAGAAAATTGTTCTAAGTGAAATATTCAATTAGTTATTAAACACTGTAAATATACTGCAGATATTTGGGGTTTCAGTGTAAGGGACAGGTGGGTCTTGGTAGGTTTGGCATTTTATAGCACAAGACGATTTGGGTAAAAGTGGAATGTTTGGGGAGGGAGGTGAAAACTTTGCAATGCCATTTCTGTAGCGCAAGGGAGCCACGGCGGCTCTGCAGGCAGACAGCTTAGGGGTTCTTACTGCTTCCAACAAGAAGCCAGAGGGAAATATTAATCCCCTTCCTGCCTTTCTCTGAAGGGAACTCTTTGGTCTGCTTCCCCTTTCACTTTTGTTTTTTATCATGTAAAAGTGCAGCCAGGAGGAAGTTAGTAGGGGGGCACAGGCCCTTCAGTTGCTGCCCCATTTCTTAAGCAAGGGTGTGACCCTCCACCAACCCCACAGCAATTGGAACCTGTGTGACCAGGAGTGCTCCCTCTCAGTGCCTTTCCCCATCTGCCTGACCAAGAAATGAAATGAACCAGCCTGAGGTGCTGCAAAATGCCAGGGACAGGAACAAGTGTTTGGGTGTGTGTGGAATGGGCGAGATGCGTCCCTCCCATGGTTGTGAGGGGCTTGGGGCAGCGGGCGCGTGGGAGGTGCTGCTGCGCTTGCAAGCGAGCCACCCTGCACGGGGCTCTGCTGGGAGGCACGGCTTTCTTCAAGGAAGATTTTATTCTTTTTATTTTTTATTTTTTATTTTTCTGAACGAAGTTAGCCACTTCCTGCATTTGGCTGTGCCTAGTGCTTTTCTTGACTTCAGTCCTGCGCTCAGCAGCCAGTGGCAGTCTATTTTCATAGAATCATAGAATCATAGAATGCTTAGGGTTGGAAGGGACCTCTAGAGGTCATCTAGTCCAACCCCCCTGCATACGCAGGGACACCTAGAGCACGTGGCACAGGACTGCGTCCAAGCGGGTTTTGAAGATCTCCAGAGAAGGAGACTCCACAACCTCTCTGGGCAGCCTGTTCCAGTGCTCTGTCACCCTCACTGTTAAGAAATTTTTCCTTAAGTTCATGTGGAACTTTTGGTGCTTCAGTTTCCGGCCATTTCCTCTAGTCCTATCAGTGGCCACCACTGAAAAGAGACCATGACCGTCCTCTGCACTCCCTCCCTTGAGGTATTTATATACACTGATTAGATCCCCTCTCCGCCTTCTCTTCTCCAGGCTGAACAGGCCCAGCTCCCTCAGCCTCTCCTCATAGGGCAGATGTTCCAGGCCCCTGATCATCCTTGTAGCCCTGCGCTGGACTCTCTCCAGCAGCTCCACATCCCTCTTGTACTGTGGAGCCCAGAACTGGACACAATACTCCTCTTACAACGGTCTTCTCATTTACTTGGCTAAAATGAGAAAGTTTGCCCTGCATTGGCCACTTGGGCGCTGACTGACAACTTTTCCTTTGAATCTGGCCCCCCTCCCCCACTTGATATCCCTGGCTCAGCAAATATTTGAACCTGCCCAAGTTAATCACAAAACTGAGATCATTATCTGAGAGAGATGTGCGAGCTACTGAGGGTGTTTTTTATCTTTTTTTTTTTTTTTTTTTTTTTTTTTTTTTTTAACAGTACTAAATTCAGGTTCACTTTTTAATGATGAAGCAGAGTAAGTGGATACCTTCTGCACAGCAGAGCTCTCTGCAGTTGAGAACAGAGGGAAGGCTTGGATTTTCTGACTGCACCTTACAGCTTTTTTAGTGATTTCTATGAAGCATCGATTGGAAAGCATAAACTTTTTTTTACTTTTTAAATTATTTTTTGTTTAATTGCTTCAGAGAAACTTCCTAAAAAAAAAAAAAAAAAATTTTTTTTTTTTGCATCTTTTAGAAAGTTTTCTGTAAGAGCAAAACACTTAATTTTTCAGGTTATTGGATTGTATTTTCAGGCTGTGTTGCAAGGGCGAGCAGTTGTGATGCATAATTTACAAAGTAAGTGATTTTGAATTTCTGTGTGCTTTTTTTTTTTTTATCACCTGTGGAAGTACTTTGCTGTAGCTGATTGTCAGGTAGAGATTTCATGGTCTTAAGATATGTGAATGAAAGGCAAGTGCTCAACATCTCTCCAGGTTGTGCAGAGGCAATGTAAAATCACCTATCTGTCTCCTGCCTTTTCCTGCCCAACAGCTGGGTTAGTTAGGGCTGAGCAGCAACATGATTATACAAGTGTGGGCAGTCCAGAATTTGGCCACTGGTGAAACCCTGGAGACTTATTATTTCCTGAAAGCCTTTATTCAAAGCAATAAAAAGTCTTACTGATCCCCTGTAAAACTTAAATGCAGCAATATAGTCTTTGTCAGAAATCTTTTATAACCTAATTTAAATAATTACCTTGGCAACTCAAGTGTTTGGGTAGCAGGTGGGCTAAACCTTCAAGTTTAGTGTTTGGACTTGTGTCTGGGATGATCTTAAGTATCTTATTATGCTTTGGAAATGGAAGGAATCTTTGGAACACGTCTACCTAAACAGGGAGGGGAAAATGAATTTAAGCTTAACATATAAGCAAAGGGGCATGTATTTTTTTGTTGTTGCTGTTGGTACTCCAGCCATGTTCTTGCATGTTAATGCTTGTCGAAAGAGGGTAAGCTAGTGAAGGATACAGAGGGAGGGTAGATATGTGTGAAATATTTGGGAAGGGTATAAATTGCATTAATTTTTAATGAGCATGAGATAGAGCATATTTAAGCCGCATGAGGATTTTTTATGATGTAGGCACTGATAGTTGCTACAGTGACTTTTTGTTGTGGTTATTTTTGGTATCTGTTTTTTTGCCCCCATAGATTATAGTGAATATAAAGCACTCAGATCGCTCTGGATGAGTAGTATATTCTGCACATGTTTCTTCCAAGAGCTCTTAGTCAGCGATGGGGAGAGTTAAGAAAGAATTTTCCTTAGTAGTAGGAGGATACTGATGACTGTGAAAATGTTGCAGTTTGAAAGCCGTAGTGGTACTGGTGGTGGAGGGGGAAGGAGATATCAAATCAGTATCGGATTCACAAACAGTCTGTGGACCGTAGGTCCGATCGCCTTCCTAGGAGCGAATCGAGTTCCCAAATAGCGTAATCACCTGTAAGCTCGACTCTGGCAGTATCGGATTCAGGAACAGTCCATCAACTGTAGGTCCGATCGCCTCCCCCCAAACAAGTAGTCGAGTTCACAAACAGTATGATTTATTCAAATGCAACATTTACAAAGCAGGTTTCGGATGTCAGTACAGGAAATTCTCTACTACAGCATGGGGTTTTTTAGCTAGCTCTGATGTACAAATGTGCAATCATCACTCACCCCAGAAGATGGGAGAGGGCTCTCAGTCTTGAGTCTCCTCAGGCGGCGTCCCAACGCAAGGGGAGGAAAGGGGGATCAGTGCATCGACTGATCCAGAATTTATGATGGATTCTTCCTCTCTCACTTCTTAGTCTCCTCAGGCAGCGTCCTGACCTGAGGGGAGGGAAGGGGACTCAGCCTCTCGACTGACCCAGGAGTTATAATGGATTCTTCCCTCCAGACTTTTCATCCTTAGTTCACCTTTTATACTTTTCTTTACATTCAGGTGGAGCTTGAGTGACTAGAGTCATACTTAATATTGTTATTGATTGGTGAAAAAGTTTCTCGCTTTCATTTAAAGGTACAGTCAACCGAAAATCTAGAGCTCATGCTCGTTGAGGGGTGGTCGTACCTCGGAGGCAGGTAACTTTTGGGATGGAGGTGTGGTTTTCACATTATAATGAGCAAAGTTCAAGCAAAGTTCATCTGAAAGGAGTCATTTGCCACCTTTGCTGGCTCAGCACCGGACTTGTTATCGTATATCTCCCATTAGACAGCCACTGTGCAGCTTATCAGCAGCCCAGCACAGGGAGTGCAACAGAGTTTGGCTGCGGTGTCTTCACTCCGCTCCATACTCCGTTACTCCTTTTTGCAGCTGCGAGGAGGGTAGATTGTGTTGCCCAGGGAACCGTGGAGGAGCAGAGTCTGTGCGCACCAGCCATCCTGGAAGTGGCAACTGTGTATCACCCCAAGCAAGCTTTGTAATGCCAAAACTTCTGTTAGGCCCTAGTTTTCCTCTCAGTTCCTGCTTTCAAACAATTTTTCCACAAACAATTCTTCCACAATGACATGGTGTCAAGTTAGGAAGAAGACACTGACAAGGACTCTTGCTTTTAAAAACAACTAACATGATAAATATCTCAATGAGAGCAGGGTAGAGAAACAGTGTGAAAAGGCAGACTAAATCTTGTTTTATCCTGACAGACCATCTTTTTATGTTCAGCAAAATTATTCAAGATCTTTCTCAATGCTGACTCTCTTCAGTGGTTTAAGAAAGTCTCAGTGACATCCTAAATGTGAGATTACAATATTTGATTTTTAGATTTCAAAATTAGTTAGTCCAGATGATTACTCTTGCATTACAAAATGATACGGATTAAAAAAAAAAAAAAAACTTCTCTGTAGTAAGTACGTTTTTGTGTAGCGATAGCAAATGTGTCAGTACTTTGTGTTGCTAAAAATGCAAGAATTTTTGAAGTTTAAAAATATAATTAATATTTTAAAATGTGGATGTGTATACATGTGTATAATAGATATCCACACACACATGGAGTCATGCTCTAATTCCCTTTCCTGTCTCAGTGTGTGCACAGTAGGTGCACATGCTTATTAGAGCTTTTTGAGTGCTCAACTCCATGCATGGGGTAGGAGACTGAAACTGAGGAGTGACCTGCCTACCTCTAAGCGGAGCTGCCCTGCATGTGCACGTGCTGCGCGCACGTGTGCAAGCTACGCACTGCAGCACATCAGCCTTTGTCACCCTGCCAGGCTCGAACTGTACCAAGCGACAAGGAGCCGGGAGCAGGAACCGGAGACGGGCGTGACGGAAGAGCCACTCCAGCACTCTGCTCGCAACAGCGGCTCTCTCGTGCTGGGCAGCTGGATGCAGATTCTTTCAGAAACTGAAATTGTTTTAAGATTAATGTAGAAGCGAATGATGAAGCAGGAGGGGTCTGGTGACATTATTTTGACATGATTGGCTGAGGATCATGACGTAATAGTTTACAGTGCAGCCCCTTATAGGTTTTAAAATGAATTCCAAGACACCATTACAAAGAGAGCCTGACTCTTTTCTTATATCTGAGCTTACTCAGTGAAACTCATACAAATGTACAATACTGTTTGGAATATGGAAGAGCTGGATATAGACTATCCTAAGACAGATATAAATTGTGGCACAGACTTGATGTTTTACATAGAAATGGATCCACCAGGTAAAGCTGCAGTTTTATTATGGAAGACTAATTCATTTTGGTCTTTACGATAGCTGCTGAAAGATCCTTAGTAGATATTTAAGATTTATTTACTTTGTCATTCATTCAGTTTTCCTTTTTTTCTTTCTTTTTTTTGAATATATTAGAATTAAATTGTATTTTAGTGCATGGTTATAGTAATTAGAATCATAACCTGTAGAAATACCTGTCTGCTTACTTAACTGATTTTTTTTCTGAATTGACGTGTTTCTGTTTCCTTTTTATTTTGTCATATGTAGCTCTAGCTCTGCTATTATATTCTAAAAAATGTTGCATTTCTTTTATTATTACTATTTTTGCTATCTATGCTCCACATTGTGGCTAAAAAGAGATGCTGTAATAACACTTATATTTCCTGAAACAGTGATTACAAATCATTGTTTTGGATTGTTTTAGGAAAAACAGATTTTAAAATGTAACTGTTAATTGAATTTCTGATATTGCATCATTTTATCATATGGTATTAAAAATATTAAGCTCTCCTGTCATTTATCGCAATTATAAAATCATTGTCTTTTGTAGCCAGTCTTATGCATGTTTGTAAGGAATGTTATACTCACTAGAGAACTGCAAGAGCTGGTTTGATTTTTAATCCTCTTTCCCATGTAGTCCCCCTTGCTAGTAAGTCAGGAGTGCTGCAGTATCTTCTCTGGCAATCACTGGTATATGTATGCAGCTTTGACTTTGAGAAAAGGGGATGTGGTTTTTAATCAGTCCTGACATTTAGAGCACAATTTATTCTGTAGAATATCAAGATTAACACAAGGGATATATGGGTCACAGATGGGTTTCTTAAAGTGGTTTTCAGCAAATCATTGTGCAAATTCTGAGTATCAGAGAAATCAAATTCTTCTGAAAATGCACAGCATTGCTGTGGGTTTGCATTTTTTTATCATCTAGCAACTAGGTGAGAAAATAGCATCATTCCTCTAACATCATTGTATAGGAGGAAAAAAGAGATTTTACATGCTTTACTATT